>NC_054482.1:51885321-52157581 GCF_017639515.1 Carcharodon carcharias
TAGGGTACAGCGAATCAGGGCGACAGCCCTGGGCCACACGCTTTGGGGGCCCTGCACTTCGACGACATGGTGTCAGATGTAATACTGCCTGTAGTACGTACCAGCTGATCCGCTGTCTCTCGCACTTTAAGCTCAAAATGAGTGTTTACTAGTGGATATAAACAAAGCAGTATCCCCCCTCCAAAACTCAAAAGGGTGGAAGAGACAACAGATTAAAACATGTGAACTGGCATAAACTCCTGCCAAGGCAGAGGGTCGGGCAACTGGAAGCACAGTGCAGGCTCAGCACCGTCAGTCACTATTGGAGGTGGCAGTGCTGACATCGGCAACAGCAGCGGAGCAGCTTTTATTCCAATTCTCATTCCCCACAGAGGGGCAAGAAAAACTATTCTGAACCAGTTAATGTCTTTAAAACCAGCATATAGTACATAGCACCCGACTTGCAAGCTAAGTCATTGACTTACCGTGTTTATTTTCAGCCCTGGGCAACTGAAACCCTCTGTTTCTTATTTTATTTTTTTTCCAGTACACATTTACAACTAACATTTGCTTAACATTGGAAGATGGACATTTATTGCATCTTGTTTATAATTTCTTTTATTTAAAGCGGAACTCCGTTTAGACTGGAACTTTCCAGGGCCCCCTCCCACCCGGAAAGTTCCCCCTCCCACCCCCACCCCCGCGGCAGGTTCCCCCGCAGCAGGGCCAGCGAGTCATTGAACTCTCCATTCACATTGGCGGGAGTGAAAGATCCCACTGGCGCGAGGGGCTGGAAAACGCCGGCCTTAAAAGTTTTCTCTGGTTGGGGTGTCAACTGTGTTAGTAAAAATGTTATAACAGAATCCCATAGAGATTATGGATTTCTTCTTAACAAAAGGAGAGCTAACAATTGAGCTCAGCCTTGGAATTAAGGTGTAGTTTTACGTGTGACATGGTTATCGCAGTCAATAGTGCAATACATGGTTGTAACTGAGTTCAGTAGCTGGGAGAGAGCTGGTGCTCCTTTTTGCACGCATACTCAGAGGCCCAGCTATCAGTGGTAGTTTGTCTAAAAGTGCCTACAAAGTGTGATTTGCCCTGGGCTCCGCACCCACCTAGTGCAGGCACAGTCAGGGCCGTCCTAATTTGCCCTCACGTTGTCCTTCAAAGACACACTTGAAGGCTGCTGCTGGCAAGCTGGCTGGCCCAAATTGGTCACATCCTGAAACCTGCGAGCTGTCTCTGGATGCTAAACTGGCACTCAAAATTCATTGGAAATGTGTTAATTAGGCCCAAGGCACAATTTGGAAGAAGCTTTGAATCTTTGCTGCTGGTGCAAGCTCTAACCTCATGGCCTATTTTGAGCCCAAAAACAGGGCTAAGTCAATCTCATTTTTTAAAATGTGATTTACATGGTTTTCCTCTCCTACCAATAATGTCATCCCAAGGCTCACTTGAGATTACCCTGGTATTGTAAATTATGCAAATTAGGTTAGACCAAAAGTTGAATTATTATTTGGGTAACTATCCAGAGGACATGAAATCAAGATAATTGGCCAAAAAAAGGCAGCGGATGGGAAAGGGAAAGGAGTTGGGGAGAGAGATGAGGGGAAATTATTGTATGCAGCATGTTACAATCTGAAATGCATGGTCTGAAAAAATGAAGCAGATTCAAAAGGGACCTGGATAAATACTAGAAGAGAAGAAGTTTTCTGGACTATGGGAGAAGAGCAGGATAATGGGACTCATCAGATAGCTCTTTCAAAGCTCTTCAAACAGTCGGCACAAACACAATGGGCCAAGTGACCACCTTCTGAGCTGTATAATTCCATGATTAGCTCTTGAGATTCAGGTCTTAAAACTGTATAACCAAGCTAAAACTGGCAAAAATTGTCTCCCAATATTAATTTGCGATCTGAACATCGACTAATCAGACAGCACCTGTCATTGAGCTGACTTCTTAAGCAATGAGTGAGCTACTTACAACTGCAAAAAATGCAAATCGTTTCCTAATCATGGGAGAAAAACAGAAGCGAAGATCCAGATAAGTTGCTTGAATAAACTTTACATATCCTTTGAACTCTGGAGACAGTAGAGCATTCTATTCAAAACATTAACATTTGTAAAACAGCTGTCAGAACTTGAATAAATTACTGTGCATTTTATCATACTTGAGCAGGTATCTAGGACTTAAAAAATTGTATGGAATTTAGGGACATGGCTGAGGGGTACTTGAAAGTATGGCATATTTAATCAAGAGCAGAGTTGTCCTGATCAGTTTACAAATGGGTATTAAATTGGAAATGCGAACTTGTTAGTTTCTTCACATCAAGAGGATGTTGCCAGCTGCTACAGTAATCAACAGATGTCATATTCAACTAGCAGATAGTCACCCAAACATCCCTGTTTAAAATTAAATTACTGATGAGCCAAATCAGGCATTAACTCTGACACTAGGTGGTTACTCTAACTGCTTGACATGAAGGAGCTAGCAATTTTTCTTTTCTGTCAATGCATCACATCATTACAGAATTTAAGTTTTGAAAACAGAGTAATCTAATACAAAATTGACTTGTTATCCAAAGCATGCTATGACATAACCAAGATATTAGGGCAAATTAATTCTCTCTCAGGCATACGGCTTAACTCTTGTCTGTGGGAGTATACTGAAATATGGAGGGCAGAAATATGTAGAGTTTTCAAAAAAGTGACAGCAACTATCAATCAGCCAACTCAAAGGTGACATTTACTCAATTTTTCAATAGTATAGACATGCATTGAGAAAATGGAAATAATGGAATTTGTAGGTGTCATTTAAGACCCTATGGGAAAGAATTTCACTAATATTTTCTGAACCTAATATAGTTGCTCTCTATTATGCCTTCTCAAGAACTGAAAACACTATCAACTCTCTCTACAAATGCTTTTGAGTATTTCTAGCATTTTCTGTTTTTATTGTCACCATTATAATGCCATTGCACATAAGTTGCATATTTCCTTTGTTATTTATATCATTGCGAAGCCTGTTTGGAAACAAATGATCTCCTTCCATCTTCCTTCCCGCCAGTAACCTGTGTGCTTTTAAACCCAAGGGGGTTACATTACAAAACTGATTCCCTGCATAAGGAAGAATTCCTCCAATCAAAACTCTGTTGAAACCATAAAACATTCTTCGAGAATGTCTTTACGATTTTATTATAAACTGTAAGCATAGTGAATCTTTCTGATATCATTAATGTAGAGCAACTAGAGACCATCTTTCATTTGTCTTAATCTTTTCAATTTCTGCACTAGGGATCATGACTTTCCACCTAGGTTTCTCAATTTAAAATGAATACTTTATTGTGCAGATGGTGCCTATTTAACTGCTTGTTTTTTCAACAAAGTAAAATTATCTATATATGGGCATATATTCTGTATAATAGAAAAGTCATTTTGCTCTAAGACTTGGTAAAACCTTTGGAAAATTCTACCAAATCCTGTGGGAGATTTGGGTACTGCAAGCATTCTAGCAATTATAAATTTCTCTTTAAAGATCTCAAAGTAAAATTTGAACTTTCATTCAGCTTCAGCACTTCCGGAAGTTCTGAGCTGTCCTATGTTCTATTGGTTGACTTTTGACCTGGGCATGTGATGAATTGAATTTTCATTGGTGCAACAATTGAGTTGGCATCATTGAGGGAGCAGAAGGGATGGTTGGCAAAAGCATTGAATTTTGCTTTCAAATCTGTTTTGTGTAGACCAGAATAGCCAGCTGGCTATTCTGATTGATTTGCCAGCCATTTAATCAAGTTGGTGGGTGAAGCTTTTGCCAGTTTTTGCCTGTGTTGGAGATAAGAACTCAAAGGGTCCTTTTAATTTATTTTCACATGAAGGTGTTTTATGTTCCACCCAGAGCCCTTGACTTCCTTGAGCTAAGTGCTAATCAGTACAGAAAGGTTCAGTGGCTCCCTCTCATGCTTCCGTCAGCACTGCTGCGAGTCATCCAAAGCATTCCAGGGAAGTTATACAATCCCATTTTGATATGACCTCTGTGTTTGAGTTTGGGAGGAAACAGAACAGCAGATCAAACCACGTAGCAACACTTCATGCATTTAATGAAGACATCATTTATTTTTGTTGCAAATCTTATACATCTCTGTAGCTCAGCACTTGACTTCACTCTTTATGAAGCATAACCCCATGGTTTTGGCCACTCTTCCTGCAAGCTGTCATTTTCACTTAATGACCCAAGAAGGGTCATTCACTACCAGGAACATTACAGCTGATCCTAGTTCTGTCCTTACATTATGTACAGTTTAGGAGCTACCAAACGCAATCAAGGAATAGAAACCCTGGTGATTTTTACGTTTTCCCCCTTTTTAGGTCAGTGATACTGAGACCCTGTAGTAATTTTCGTTTGAGGAAAAATAGGACTGTAGCTTTAAGAATAATCCTGTTATAAGATCACGTGATTTGTGTAAACCAATGAGTTAACATCGTGGGGAACTTCTACGGGAGAGTTCTTCTTTAGTTATAGAGTTTGATGCACACGTGTAGTTGTTGCTGCTGTCTTGTAAATAAAGTTAAATGTTGCCACTAAGAAAAGTTGTCTGAAGATCAACTCTATAACAGACCCCCTTTTTAGGCCAGTGGTACCGAAACATCACCACCACTGCCGCAACTAAGATGGGCTAACTTAACACAACTCAAGAATTGAAACTGAAACATTCTGGGCGCATGTAGCTCAGTATACACCAAACAGTGCATATACCTACTAAGCTGCTGAGGACACTCAGCTTCATTTAGGTTGTTTTCCATGTATTTGTAGCTCAGTATTAAATCTTCTACCTAATGTAGAACAGAACTATTCAGACCAGGAAATTCACAGATTTGATTCATCATCAGTGCTGAGTTAACTGACCTTAGCCAGCAGGCAAATGAGTCACCGGCCTGGATTTCACATGACCTCAGGAAGTGGGCTGAGAGGCTGTAAAATTGGGAGGGAGGGCAAAGATGGTGTGCCCGTTGCCTCCCATGATGTTGCACCAGGCCGGCTGCTTTCCCAGCAGTGGCGACTGCTCCTGGTGGCGCTGCTGAGACTGAAGGGCTGCCCTCCGATTGGCTGGCAGCTCTTGGGGGTGGGACCTCTCCATTAAATGGACAGGGGCCCTGACAATTAATTCCCTGATGGGCACAGAATTCTGTTGGGGCTCCTAGAAATAGCCAAGGCAGGGATGCCCTCAACTTTCCGGCCCATGGACAGGACCACTGCCATCCTATAAAACCTTGCCAACTATACTTGGTCTCAGCATCCTTGAGATGGGGGGAGAATTGTATGGAGTTTGAGAATGGCTGCTGACCTGAAGTTATATTTATTAAAGCAGCACAGCCTATAAAACTGGTTCATGTTCTGCTAGCATGAATTGTGCTGGGAATGCTAAGCATGGCAGGACACAGAAAATTTCTTTCAGAGCTCATAGCAGTGGGGGGAGGTGATGAACTAAAGTGGATTACAAGCAACATCCGATCTCAGCACATGGCTCCATCTGTCAGGACCGTGCCATCAATGACACGTGCCTCCCAGCATTCTGTAATACGGTGCAGTGAGCCTGTGCTGAAGCACTCAGCAGCTGTGCACCTACTAAGCTGCAGAGAGACTTGAAGTGCAGTTCAAGTGCTTATAGGCAAGACCTCTGATGAACAATCATTACTTTAACTCTTTCACTGCTGGATCTCAGCAATAACTTTTCAATAGAGTTGCATTCACTTTCTTTTCCTGTTATGGAATATCAGTGGGAATGTACTTTTGGTCATTCTTGCATCTGAATAAATATTTTAACAAAAGTAGCAGACTTGTAAGGCTGTGAAGTGGATTTAGGAATCATCATAGATCAATAGCACGAAACTCGGGTGGGCTTGTGAATTATCTTGTGAACCCTAAGATTGATGGGCTTTAACTGCTGATATATAGTTCCAGGGTGCTGATCACCCATTCCTTCAAGCAACCATTTTTTTGTCAAAAGAGTACAGGATAGGTCCAAAGAAGAAGGCCTGTTGATGTCATCCTCAATGAATGTCAAACCCACCATTTTTTCATTACAGCAATTAGCTCTTTCAACACTATTGAATATATTCATTTGATAATTACATTGTAGTCTTTCATTTCTAAAATTGAAAAGTGAGAACTATATGCACAGGTAGTAGTTGTTGACATGGTTGAGTAACCGACTCCTAAACAGAGAGTCACATTTCGGTCAGAATTTTATTGGCCCCATGGTGAGGGGCTTGGGGGTTGGGGTGAGAGTGTGTCTGT
Source organism: Carcharodon carcharias (assembly GCF_017639515.1). Taxonomy (NCBI): domain Eukaryota; kingdom Metazoa; phylum Chordata; class Chondrichthyes; order Lamniformes; family Lamnidae; genus Carcharodon; species Carcharodon carcharias. The sequence continues at coordinate 51,891,596 of NC_054482.1, forward strand.
AAAATTGGAGCGGGTTCCCGATGTCTTCCTGCCACCAGCAAAAAAAAAAGACTATTGGGGAGCTGGATCTGGACCGAACAGGCCTGTTAAGCAGCCAACTAAATATGATTTTACATCGATTTTTTACCATTTTCCATGGCATCCACAATATCGGATCATTAGTAGCTCACCTACTCAAAGGAGGTGAGAGCTCAGCAGCAGATGAGTGTTGGCTAAACCTAAAAGCCATTTAGTTCTGCTGCATTTGCAAGCAAGCAGGTTCAGGTCAGGGAATCAAAGGCTGGGATGTTTAGAGGGATTGCAGAATGTAAGGCCAAAGCAGAGGGCTGTTGGTGGAAGGCCGTCTCCCAAGCCCTTGCATTGAGTATAGGCAACACAAGGTGGGTCAGAACCAATGCCTAGCAAAGGCTCTAAAGCTAAATGCTTGATATCAAAATTTGACTCTTCCAGTGAGGAGATGGGATTGAGAGACTGCATCAGCCAAAAGAAGTAGGGCAGCATCGCGTAGAGGAGCACCAATGGCATGAGGCTGAAATGGAATGCCAACAAGGAGCGAGTGTAGCGGTAATAAAGCAAGCTAATGTTTAAAGAAGGTGTTACCCACCTCAAAGGATGTATAGGCTTAGCTTCATGGAGATGTTGGAGCACCCACTGTTTCTGAAGACTGTGTCTGTCAAGATAGCTGGTGATTGACCATGCAGCATGCCAGTCAGGTGTGTTAAGCACCTGTGTATTAGGCATTATCCGTAACAGTGGTACCCAGCTTTTGATAATAGGCTAGTTTCAGGGATTATATGGAGACATTTATGGGATCTCCCAGGCAGCGGCCCATCACTGCATTAAGCAGGTGACAGATGCCAAGTTCTAGAGGGCAGAGCAATACATTAGGCTTCGTACTGATCAGGTGAAGAGGGTGATTGGATTCGAAGCCCTCAGGTCCAAGGGGTTATAGACTAAGTATGTGGCCATCAAGGCTCCCTCAGCCAGGCTAATTCGTAAACAGGAAGAGGTTCTACTTGTTCAGTGTTCAAATTGTCTGCCATTGCCATGTAGGGATCCTCCAGGTCTGTGTAAGGTTCTTGGGAAACTGTCATGACTCAAACATCCTGAGACAGCCTCAGCTCTCCACTCCACTCAAACACCTTCACAGATGAACCCTGGATAGCAAGGCATATCCCCTAAAGATATGGCTGCATCCTGTAGACTTGTCATGAGAATATTCAAATTGCTGCACGCGCCATTGGCCTAGATCCAGTGCCTCAACATATGATCACTGCCTACTGGGGTGGAAATAAATGGATAAGCCAAAATTTTAAAGTCCATAAAGCAATAACACAGTGGCGTTCAGCAGCTACATATCACCCAGTAATATTTGCACTGATAAGTATTAGCCCTAAATTTTGGCAGCAAGTTTAATTGGCTATTAGTATCCAAATGTAGCAAACTTGAAACTGATGGAGAATTTGAGGTCAAGCTGCCATTTTCGCAACAGTGGAACAGCACAAATCATCCAGCAACTTGTGTCAATTTGTAACTCAGAGTACCTCTTCACCACAGGTTATTGGATGTTTTACACATTGGGCCAGAATTCACTGATGCTAATGGCACTCACATAGTGCGCAAATGACACAACATTGGGTAAGGAGCAGATGCATCGATAAACTCAAATATCCAAAAGTTGCTGTTGTGTTTGCACCACTCTGCCATTAGCTTTTTGAAAACAACATCTCACTATTGGAATGCATTGAATTATGTGAAGTTATTCTATTTGCGCAGTATCTACTACACACTGATACTAAAGACTAAACTCACCACAGGAATATAAGATTTATTTATCTTACTCTTTTTAGTCTAAGTGCCCTTTCAATAATGCAATAAATGTTAATTACTGGCATAGAACCACTCTGGCACTGAAAATTGACAATTACATGTGTGGAGTTTAATTTCCTTCAGGTTTTAATTGTTATTGGAGATTTAAAACATTTTGAATGTAAAATGAAACATATACTTTTTACATTGCCTTTTTCTCTTTCCCTCTCAGTCCAATATTGCTTTCTCTTTCTCTACCTGATTTGACATTGAATTTATGCACACTAAGGGTGGAATTTTCCAGTCCCACCAGTGTCAGGCATTGTTGCGGGCAGGACAGGAAAATTTGGAGAGCGGCCAAAAGTCTTTTTGGCTGCTCTCAAATTTCCCCATCCTGCCCACAATGATGCCCGCCTCTGGTCAGACCGGAAAACCCTGGCCTAATTTACACTTCTTTCTCAGCCCCTATGCTGTCAATTTCACAATCCTTCAATCTGATTGGTTAAGAAGATACATTGCTGTTTCTCCTGTTCAGTCAGGTCCCAGATGCCTTGTTTTCCTCGCTGTGACATTGTCAGCTCTCGCTTTCAGCAAACTGCCATACAAAGAAATTAAACATGTAAACATGAAAGGACAAGTCCAACAAATGACAGTGTTAGATGAGCAGGTACAGCAAATCATGGCCCATAAATAAATGTGTTTATTAAACTCCCTGCTATATAGATGAGCAGGTACAGCAAATCATGGCTCATAAATAAATGTGTATATTAAACTCCCTGCTATTTGTCACAATGTATTTCATAGAGGCATAAGGAAAAAAATAAACTTTTTTAGCCAAGAGAACTGATAAAGGCTGATTCCTCATTAATGGAAATTCACCAATGAGCAATGTCTCCCGGCACATCAGGCCTGTGAAGTTTGAAGAACCGAGACTGAGCAAATGTCTAAATCAACTTTGTGAATAAGCATGCAAAGATGAGAGAAACCCGCAGTGACCTCATGAGCCATTTTAAAGAGGAGCTCACAGACTTGATTTTCCTTATATTCCCATCTGACTCAGAAGTGGTCATATTTCCAAAGTGACAATGACACAGGGTGGGTGTGATGTGATTTTATCTGGGTGCTTGCAAAATATTGGCTTACGATTTTTTAATAGGATTTTGTAACCCTGTCTTCTGTGGGACTAATTTTAAAGGGATACTCGGGGAGGGGGGGTGCTGAAATTGATAGTCCGTGAAAAAGAACGCAGCATCGCGATGCATGATTAACCACATCTACTGATTGCAGTGTAGGCGGCACGCCAACTTCTTGCTGCCTGCTCATTTGAACAATCTCTGCATCCAGCCAACAATCACTGTGTTGTTCATTGGCTAGAGCCGTCCAAGGTCAGTGAATGCATCTTTGCCATATCCTACCAATGGTGCCTGTAGCCTCAGCCACTGCTCAGATCACCACACCCTATCACTCTACCAGCAATATTTATCAAGCAGGTCACATAACTAACATTCAGATGCTTCACTGCACACTTAGTACAGTTACCAGCTTCACACCCACATCTCACAAGTTACGCACACTGCCAGTTATTCAACCAAGTCACATCAGCCAAACAAATTGCATGGCACTTAGTGAAACACATCCCTCTCTATTGCAGGTCAAGGTTTGAAGGCGGCAGGAGCTAACCAGAAAGGAACAGATGCACCTGCATGTTCTAAATCCCATGCAAGAGATCATGCTGGCCATTCCTGAGGCCATGGCAAACACTGGGCTGAAACCATTGATAATAGTATTTTCATACCTAATCCTCCTCCTTACATCCCACTACCCCTTTATCCCACATTCTCTTCTTATTTACAAGATGGTGTGAGATGAAAATTGCAGATGGTGTAAACATGCACCTCTTTCTTTTCTGCTTCTCCCTGTACCCTCGTGTCTTTGTCCTTTCAGATATCCAAGAAATGCAACCCTGGCCAGGGAGTGAAGGAACACCATGATAAGAGTGAGGATGCAAACATAGCACCATCATTTGATTTTACACTTGCATTCACCAGTTCACAGATTGACACTGCACGTATCTTATTTAGAGACAGGATTTGCATCTGATAACACATTGGGCACAAGTGGGCTTAAGGCAAGGCAAGGATAATGCAAGTGCCAGCTTGCTGGAGGGTGAGGTTGCACCTGAGTTCTGCTGCAGAAGACTCAGATGAGGACCTTGATGCAACAGTCTACAGAAGAATACTGATGGGTGGATTGGAAAAACTGTCAAAAGGCCTGCCTTCAATGTTAAGGAGCATGGAGGAGTCCGACACTTGGCACAGAGCTTTGCACGGAGGTTGGAGCCCTCCCTTTCAGCAAGTGTTCCCAATTCTACTCATATTTGTGGACTCAACCATGATGCAGCATCTGATGACCGATGTTGAAGCTTCCATTTCAGCACAAAGAGCAGCTACCGAACATCTGAATGTTACAGTGAAAGCTGAGACTACTGTCATACAGGTTAAAATTGCTGCCATATAAACTCAAGAGTGCTGCTTTCATGGTTGTGGATTACAGTGTGCAGAGGGGCTTACAGAGTATTAGTGCTGTACAGCATTGATCTTCCAACAGATTATTAGGATTGCCAAGGTGCCGGCGCGCACACCGCACCCCCCCCCCCCCCCCCCCCCCCCCCCCCCCCCAATGGGAAGTAGCAGTGGCTCCACTTAGCATGAATCTGCTGAACTCTGTCAGGAAGACAGCACTTGTCTTCCTACCCCAGCCACTTTACCAGTTCCTTTGCTATTGCCTGTCAGGCAACCAGCCCAGCCTGCAGCTGCCCATACCGTGTTAATGTAGCTCCACAGCTGGCTCTTCTGGGCCCAGAGTTGCTCCTGGTAATCATCCAGGGCCTTCTGCAGTCTCCTCCACAGCAAGTCAGCAGCGTTGCACCAACCATGCTGCAGCCATGGAGGTAGCACTATGTAGGACCACTTGGACAGGCAAAGGTACATGTGTCGATGCACTGGGGGCACACATATGGATGATTATTTGACTTTTGTATATAAGCTGGCATGATTGGTTTATCATTTTGATTTGCTTTGGCTTGTTCATGTTGTAGTGACTTTTATTTTTGCACTGTGACCAAATGGACATTTTGATGGCCATTGACAGAGGGAAGGCCAGATATGGGACTGCTGGTGAATAGGGAAATGGGGTTGCCATTACTGATATTGCATTTAGTTGAGTTCTTCATGTACAACCTAGGCAGAAAGTAGCCATCTAGATAGTCTTCCCTTTCCTCTTACTCTTCTTCTTCCTCCTCCTTTTGGTCCTTCTCCTCCAGCTCCTCACCAGCTTGTCATATAGCTTGGTGACAAAGGTTGTCCCATCATGATGGCAAGGTTGTAGAGCAGGCAACAGGCCACCAGAACTTCTATTGAGTAAATGCAGGGTTCCTCCTGAGTGGTACAGGCAAGGAATTGTTTCAACATGCCAATGGTCTGCTTTATCACACTTCACGCAGCAGCTTGACTTTCATTGTATGCCTGCTATGCGCTTGTGTGTGGGTGCACGCTGGAATCATGAACCATGTCATGAGCAGATAAACTCTTGTCCAGTATCCACTCTTTGGTTTGCCATGGTGTCTCGAATGCAGCTGACATAGCAGAGCCCTGCAGAATTAAGGCACCATGAATTCTTTCAGGACACTGGGCATTCAGGAGCCGAGCGGTGCTTAAAGCAGCAAGAGAGGAGAGCACGAAACTTCAGGAGCTGAGTTGGGCATAAAGTGGAGAGAGTGAAACTTCAGGAGGAGTGGGCATAAAGCAGCAAGAGAGGAATGCGAGAGACTTTGGAAGGATTGAGGCGTAAAGAAGCGGGAGAGGAGAGGGTGAAACTTTGGGAAGAGTTGGGCAGAAAGCAGCGAGAGAGGAGAGTGAGATTTCGGGAGCCAAGAGGGGCAGAAAGCAGTGAGAGAGGAGACTGAGACTTTGGGAGCTGAGAGGGACAGAAAGTAATGAGAGAGGAGAGTGAGACGTTGGGAGCTGCGTGGGGCAGAAAGCAGCGAGAGAGGAGAGTGAGACTTCGGGAGCTGAGAGGGACAGAAAGTAACGAGAGAGGAGAGTGAGATGTCGGGAGCTGCGCAGGGCAGAAAGCAGCGAGAGAAGAGATAGTAGGATTTGGGAAGGATGGGGCTGGTCTGTTGAGCCTGTAGACAGAGCCACATTCGGAAAGAAAAAACGTGGCATGACATCACAGGAAAGCAGGTAGGTGATTGACTAGTGAGTATTTTCTATCTTATCTAAGCAAGGGAATTTCAATCAAGGTAAGTAGAACGTTAATTGAAATAGTAAGAATGTAAGCACAGGCATGACCAGGGGCATTGCCAAGAGGGGGTCTAGATATAGTGAACAGGAAGGCCTTTTTCAACTTGGTTTGGGTCCATTACTAGGGGGTCATTGACTTAGGGTAAGAGATAGGAGGTTCAGAGGGGATTCAATGGGAAATGTTTTAACTCAAATCTTGTTGGGAATGTGGAATTCACAGCCTGTAAGGGTAGTAGAGGCAGAATCCTTCATTATATTTATTAAGTATTTGGAGATGCACTTGAGACGCTGTAGCCTACAAGACTATGGACCAAAGGCTGGAACATGGAATTAGACTAGATGGCTACTTGTCGGCCAGTGTGGACACGATGGGCAGAATGGCTTCCTTCCATCCTGTAAATTTCTGATTCTATCATTAAAATTTAATTTGTAAAATAATTAATTAGTTAATTAAAATACAGTAAAGATGGATGGGCAGATGATGTGTTGCAGTTGCAGTACATGGGACCTGATGGACACCAGTGTGATCCAAAGCAAACACATCTGCAGTATGTGTTTGTGGCTTGAGGAGTTTCAGCTCAATGTTTACAAGCTGGAAGCTGAGCTGTGGACACTGCAATGCCTCAGGGAGGAGAATAGTTACCTGGACACTTTGTTTCAGAAGGCCGTCACACCCCTTAAGCTGATTTGGTCCCTGGGCATGGACAGGAAGATGTGACTGCAGATATGGGGATCAAGAAGTTAGAAGTGGAGAAACCTCAGTCCATGCAATTGTCCAACAGGTTCAAGGCTCTTGCAGCAGTGCAGGGTGAACTGACACTGGCTACATAGAATAGAAAGTCATTCAAGCGGCAAAAGTAAATAGGAATGTAGAAGTAGTGGGGGTTAGTATAGTCTAAGGGAGAGACACAGTTCTCTGCAGCCGAGAGTGAGAGTCCAGAAGTCTGTCTTGCCCATCCAGTGCTACGGTTTGGTACATCTACTCTGGGCTGGAGCGGAACTTGCAGTGGGGGTGGGGGGGAAGATCCAGTTTTCATGGTCCGTATAGGTACTAACAGCATAGCTAAGACTAGGGAAGAGATTCTCCTTAGGGAGTATGACCAGCTATGAGCTAAATTAAAAAGCAGAACCTCAAAGGTAATAATCTCTAGGTTTTTACCTTAGACAGGAGCAAATTGACATAGGGTAAATCAGATTAGAGAGTTGAATGCATGGCTCAAAGATTGGTGTGGGAAAAATGAGTTTTTATTCTTGGGGCGCTGGCACCAGTACTAGGGAAAGTAGAAGCTGTATGTTGGGATGGTCTTCACCTGAACCATGCTGGGATCTGTGCTCTGGTGAATCGCATAACTAGGGTAGTAGAGAGGGCTTTAAATTGTGAGGGTGAGGAATCAAGTGAGGGGCGATGTGAAAACTTAAAGGGAGAAGACAATACAAGAGAGCAAGATAGCAATAAGGATAATGATAATCAGAGCATAGCATGAAGGGACAGAACGTACAAATGTCAGAGTGCATCACCAAATAAGGCTTGAGTTTGCAAAAATGGTAAAAAGACAGAACTAAAGACTCTGTATCTGAATGCCTATAGCATTCATAACAAATGGGTGAATTGTCAGTTCATACAGAAATAAATATGTATTATAAATATGTATGGTCTGATGGCCATTACAGAGACATGGCTGCAAGGTGACCAAGGCTGGTACCTGAACATTCAAGGATATTTGACATTCTAGAAGGATAGGAAGCTAGGAAAAGGTGGTAGGGTACCTCTGTTAATTAAGGATGATGTTAGTACAAGAGTAAGAAATTACTTTAGTCCTAAAGATCAAGATGTAGAATCAGTTTGGGTAGAGGTAAGAAATAGCAAATGTAAGAAGTTACTTGTGGGAGTAGTTTGTATGCCTTCTGACAGCAACTAAACTATAGGACAGAGTATACAGGAAGAAATAATGGGGGCTTGTGAGAAATGTATGATGGTAGTCATGGATGAGTTTAAACCACAAATAAATTGGACAAATCAGATTGGCAAAGGTAGCCTGGGAAGATGAGTTTGTAGAGTGTTTTAGGGATAGTTTCTTAAATCAGCACATTATAGAGTCACCCAGAGAGCAGGCCATTAATGTGCAGTCTACCTGATAATGTGCAATGAGACTGGGTTAATTAATGACCTCATAGTGAGACACCCCTAGGTAGCAGTAATCATAACATGATGAATTTCACATTCAGTTTGAGGGAGAGAAGAGTGAATCTAAAGTTAATGTTTTAAACTTAAATAAAGGCAACTATGAGGGTATGAGGACAGAGCTAGCTAAAGTGACCTGGGAAATTAGGTTAAGGGGTAAGTCAATGAGATGCAGTGGAAGACATTTAAGGAGGTATTTCATATCACTCAGCAAAGATACATTCCACTGAGAAACAAAGACTCCAGGAAGGATGCATCATTCGTGGCTAACTAAGGAAGTTGAAAGAAAAAGCATAGAATTCCACGAAGATTAGTGGCGGGTTAGAAGATTGGACAGAATATAAAAACCAGCAAAGAATGACTAAAAATAATAATGAGGGAGAAATTAGAATATGAGAGAAAGCTAGTTAGAAATATAAAAACAGATAGTAAGAGTTTCTACAGCTATTTAAAAATGAAAAGTGTAACTAGAGTGAGCATTGGTCCTATAGTGAGTGAGCCTGGGGAATTAATAATCATAAATAAGGAAATGTGGAAGCATTTTGTGTCTGTCTTCAATATGGAATACACAAATATTAAGAAATGAAAGGGAGGGAGGAACTTAAAATAATTACAATCACCAGGGAAAAGGTACTCAGAACATTATTAGAATTAAAGCCTGAGAAGTCCCCAGGTCCTGATGGATTTTATCCAAGTGCCTTAAAAGAAGTGGCTGCTGAGATAGTGGATGCATTGATTTTAATTTTGCAAATTCTCTAGATTCTAGAAAGGTCCCATCAAATTGGAAAATAGTGAATTTAACTCCTCTATTCAAGAAACGTGGGAAGCAGAAAGCAGGAAATTACAGGCCAGTAAGCCTGTAACAGGGAAAATGCTAGAAACTATTATTAAGGAGGTGAAAGCAGGGCACTTAGAAAATCTTAATGCAATCAAGCAGAGTCAATCTGGTTTTGTGAAAGGGAAATCATGCTTGACTAATTTATCAGAGTTCTTTGAGGAAGTAACAAGTTACATGGATAAAGGGGAACCTATAGACATGTACTTGGGTTTCCAAAAGTAATTTGACAAGGTGCCACATCAAAGGTTACTACACAAAACAAGATCTCTTGGTGTTGGGGGTAACATATTAGCATGGATAGAGGATTGGTTAGCTAAGAGGAAGCAGAAAGTAGGGATAAATGGGTCATTAGGTTATTTTCTTCACTGCTCTCTGGGGAAGAGAATTCCACAGACTAATGATTCCCTGAGAGAAAAAAAAGTTGGCAAGTTATAACTAGTGAAGTGCCACAAGGATCAGTGCTGGGGCCTCAACTATTTACAACCTGTATCAATGACTTGGATGAAAGGACCGAATGTATGGTTACTAAATTTGCTGATGACACAAATATAGGTTGGAAAGTAAGTTGTGAAGAGGATATAAGGAGACTGCAAAAAGATACAGATAGGTTAAGTGAATGGGCAAAAATTTGGCAGATGGAGTAATATGCAGGAAAATGTGAACTTATTTACTTTGGCAGGAAGAATAGAAAAGCAGCATACTATTTAAATAAGGAGAGATTGCAGAACTCTGTGCTGCATAGGGATCTGGGTGTCCCGGTACATTAATCACAAAAAGATAGTATGCAGGTACAGCAAGTAATTAGGAAGGCAAATGGAATGTTGTCGTTTATTGTGGTGGAAAACGAAGTATAAAAATAGGGAAGTTTTGCTACACCTGTACAGCGTGTTGGTGAGATCACATCTGAAGTACTAGATACGATTTGGTCTTGTTTCTTATATGCTTAATTGCACTAGAAGTGGTGCAGAGAAGATTTACTCAACTTATACCTGGGATGTGGGGCTTATCTTATGAGGAAAGATTGGACCAGTTGGGCCTATATCCATTGGAGTCTAGAAGAATGAGAGCTAATCTTATTGGAACATATAATATCCTGAGGGTTTGACAGGGTGAATGCTGAAAGGATGCTTCCCCTTGTGGGAAAGAACTAGGGGACACAGTTTAAAAATAAGGAGTCTCCCATTTAAGATGGGAATGAGGAGAATTTTTTTTTTCTCTCAGAAAATCATTAGTCTGTGGAATTCTGTTCCCCAGAGGGCAGTGGAGGCAGGGTCCTTGAATATGTTTAAGGCTGAGTTAGATAGATTCTTGACTGAGAAAGCAGTCAAAGGGTATGGGGGTAGACAGGAAAGAAGGGGCCACAATCAAATCAGCCATGATCTTATCAAATGGCGGAGCAGGCTCCAGGGCCGAATGGCCTATCCTGCTCCTAATTTGTATGTTCCTATGTTCATATGTTGCTCTTCACCACACTTTTCTACACATGGGCTGAAGAAATATCACTTATTACAGGAAGAAGGGGATTCATTGGGACCGACTTTCTTGCACTGGGCAATCAATGGAATTAAGATACCTGTGCTTCTTTCACCAGCTGGTTGTGGGTAAAATTAAGAGACAAGTATCAAACTACAACACCATTCCTCAGCCATCTCAGGGTTACAAATCATATTCTCAAAGGCAATTAGGGATGGGTGATAAATGTCGGTCTTGTCAGTAACGCTCACATCCCAGAACGAATTTGAAAGAAAGTCCACTATAGCTGTTCTCTAGATGAGGTCAGTAAATGTAAATAGTTGAAATGTTGAACAGTTTAATGAGTAGTTCACATAAACTGTCAGTATCAGAGAAGCATATACAGACATTTTCTTTTAAGAGGCCATTGGTTCTCAGAACTTGGAAGTGATCATTGTCAAATTTGCCCATCTTGACAATCAAATAAAGAATTCATTATGCAATGCAATACATAATTCAGGGAAATTAAAATAATAAATAAACCAGTCAGAGAAATAGTTATTAAAACAAGGAAATTAGTCAATGCACTAACCAACAGCAAATTTGTGAAGGCATTGGATAGATGTAGCTATGATCCCCCGAGTCACCAACTACTACAGGAAGAAACAGGTCAACAGCTTCCTGTTTAGAAAATAATTGTAACGTAACAAGGTGGGTTTTTCCACAATGGAAGCTCTTGGTCCAGCCCCTTGGCAGTTGATTGTGTTTGTTACTTAAATTTAACAATTTTGAACCAGAGTTTTGATGTTTTTTCTTTCTATTTTGAAGCACTAAATTACAGGTTCTTTCCTTTGTCAAGCTTATTATAGAGTAGTAAAGAGCAATTGCATAGTGGGCCAACACCAATACGTTACTAGGGAGTGGTTATATTTACACAAACCACTATCATGTTTGGAGAAAACTAAAAACAGGGCTCTCAAACCATATTAAAAATGATTACTTTCTTAGGCTTCCTGGTGAAGGGGTGGATTTTCATCTTCACCAACTTGCCTGCCCCTTATACAGCCTCTCAGATTCCATTAAATTTGGCAGGACAACAATGTAGCCAACTAATAGGACCATATGGATTTATACTGTTATTGGTTTCCACGTTGCTTTGTAAACTCTGACCCTTAATCCCCCTCAGCTTCCTTAACAGAAAGACCTGTCGCTCACTGAACATCCAGAGTGTGTTAGACAGCAGGCAAAGAATTGTTTAAATCAATGCCAGATTTTCTGAAAGATTCTGTGATGCATTCATCCTTAAACATTCTGCCTTCACTGAGCTCTTCAAAGAAGATAATTGTATGAACAGATGTCTTGCGCTGGACAAGGCATATCCCCTTGCTACCATGGAAATGTCCACTCTAAGAGTTGTAAGAGCAGCAGCTGAGGAGGAATACAGCAAAGCATATCTCTTTATCAGAGTACTATTCAAACAAGCTCCACGCCACACCCTCTGATAATTTGGAACTGGACTCCCCCATGCTCCTTTGCAGTGACAGGATGCTGCCCGGCAGGCCAGGCAATGCACCTGGTATCTTAGTGTGCATGCCCAATCAGCTCTGTCCTGTAACCAAGGCATATGAATTTCTAGGCCTTGGAACCAGTATCATTCCAGTAAATCTATACTGCATTCCAAAGCCAATATAATCTTCTAAAAGTGTGGTGTCCAGAACTGAACACTGTATCCCAGGTGTGGTCTAACCAGAGCTTTATATAGCCTTAACATGACTTCTAACCCTTTGTATTCTAGTCCTACAGATATAAAGGCCAGCATTCGGCTTTTTTAACTATTGTACCCGCCCATGATATTTTTGCACGTGGGCCTATAGTATAAGGGTGTTCGGGCAGAGCAATGGTTAATGTGGGACTGGGGAAACAGTATCACCCACAGTATGATGTAGAAAGTCACATGATGGTAGACTGTGTAGAAGAGCCTGGAAGGAGTCAGCATTGGGCCGGCAACCATACAGAGTTATACCTTGGAGACGTATATAGTTGAGTTGTTAATGAAAATTTAATGTTCAGTCATGCAAGCCACAAGACCTCTCTGAGAGACCAAACAACCCTTACAACATGGTGGCAATGAAGGATGGGCCCCAAAATCCCGAAAGCATGAAAAAATAAAGAAACTGCAGTCTGACCTGCAAGAAGTAAATCGAAGACACAGCAGGGGATCACTTAAAAAAAAAAGTTCCATTGCCAGACCCGATTGATCAAAGAGGCAGCATCAAGGGACCAGGCCAGATCACAAAAGAGAGAAAGAAAAAAGGTTGAAAGGCGGAAGAGAAATCTACTGTGCAGCTGAGGACTTTGTGGAGGTTTATTGTGAATACTCAGATTGCAGAGTCAAAGTACTAGCAGGGGTGAGAAAAATATAGTAAAAAGGAAAAAATGGGCAGCAGTCAGGATCAGCACTAGCATTTCAGAGCACAACTGGGAGAAAGCTGCAGCAAGCGTCCACAGCCAACTCCATAACGTAGTGGCTGAGCTCAAATGAATGAAATAAATCTTTTGGAAATGGGAGGCAGAGCTTAAAAATTGACTTGTAGTACGTTCCTCTGATTTAAAAGTCCGCTAGATGGCCCAAACTTCTTGTTTTAAATGTTTCCTGCAGTGTTAATAAATTGAAAAAAAATGGCCCCGTCAGAGCAATGGGAGCCTGCAAAAATTACAAGCATAGGAAGAACAAAGAGCAGGAAAAAAATGGCTACTGTACAGCCATTTTTAAAAGGGCAATAACATTTAAGGTTATACTCGACTGTGCGAAAAAACAGCCATGGATAGCAAAGTAACATTACCAGACCAATTTAGGTTAAGGCAAGAGCCAAACCAGACCCAAAATTGGTCATTATGGAGAAGAAAATTTTTAGATTACAGGAGTACATCAGGATTAAGTAAAGTATCAGAAGAAGTTCAAGTTAATACATTTTAATACATTTTTATACTTGTTTGCTGCACTTGTGGATGAAGTAATCCTAAGACAAGGTATAGACAAATCCTCAACCATATTTGATGAGATATTCAAAGCCGACAAATATTTTCAACTCCCACAGACCTCAAAAAAGTCTGGAACACCCCCAGTTAAGCACTGAAGGGACAAGGAGACATCAGGACAAGGGAGACAGGAGACCCCAAACTGAGGGAGACAATACCACAAGATGGTCGCAGACCATGTCAGTGCAATGAATTGCACAAGCCAAAGAGTTTAGTGCAGAAGAAAGAAGAGGCTGAGAAACAGCTGAAAGTCTTAAAAATAAATAATTTTGAAAGTGTCAACACATTACCCAAACTGCAATAGCAGCTGGCAATGTGGAGCAAGAAGCTGGCTGTGAATGAAGGAAAGCTACCTGATGTAACCCAAAAAACAAGCCTGCAAAAAGAAAATGAAGCTGTTTCACAGGAAAATATTCGTATCAAAGTTGAGTTGGAAGAATTCAACCAGAAGTTCAGCCAGGCACAATGGCAGATAAAAAAGATACTTAAAAAGTCGTTGCCCTGAAAGACTCTCTGGAGAATCAATACATGGCCTTGGAAAAACATGAGATATTAAGAAAGATATTGAAAAAGCTATTGAATACTATCTCAGAAAAAACTCCATTGGAACTATCAGTAGCGACTGAAGCACCAGTGAGTTAGCAAGAGATCAACAAGAAAATAAACAGTTGAAGGAACAGCTGATTGTCCTTCAAGACAAATGCAAAAGGAAACCCTTTGCAAAAATACAAAAAAGCCCTTCAACAGCATGAAGAAGTGAAGACTGTCTTGAACAGCAGAATGGAGGAAAAGCAGAAAAAAGTCAAGTAGACTCTGTTGAATTACAAGAAAACTCAAGATGAAGCAATTGTGCTTCACAAAGGAAAGGAAAGCCTGTTGAAGGACCTTCACAAGCTACAAGGATCCCTCAGATCAAAGTTTCTTCCTCTAGGAAAATACGAAGGGAAGCAAAAGAATTTAATGTCATTATGAATGGACTGAAGAACTAATTGATAGAGAAGACTCAGCAATGTTCAATATTCCAGGAGGAAGCCAAGAAGCCCAAGAAGAGATTGAAGAGCTGAAGAACCCGCTGAATGAAAAAGAGGAATTGAAAGGAAAAGCCATAGACCTTTCCAAACTGTGAGCAGATACTGAAGCCATGAGTAGCACAAATACAGAACTGAAGCAAGTTAAGACTTACCGGTGACAGACCTGGCTAACAGTGATACCAAAAATGAAGGACAAGGACAAAGCCCTGCTGCGGACAGAGCAAGAAACAACAGGAATAAGATCGGATAATTTAAACCTGATGCTGAAGCTCAAGGAGCTAGAAGAAAAAGCACAGGATGCCTCAAAACTTTCTGAGAACTAATGAGTTGTTGAAAAATGAAATGGCAGAAATGAAAATCATGGAACTAGAATGACAAGAAAAAGTTGAACAGTTGCAAGAGAAAGTAAAAATTCTCACAAAGGCACATGAAGAGTCTTGGAAACAATTAGCAAAAGGTAAGCTCAGAAATGCCAAGCTTCAAGCTAACACGACCAGCATGAAGTCGATGTTGGAACAGGAAAAAGAATTGCTGATGAATCAGAACAGTTAGTTGGTAACAGAGTTAACAAGTAAAACTGATGAAATGTTGGAACTTCGTTGTGAAAAGAACAATCAAATTCTTGAACTTGGTTCCAGTCTGAAGAACATAAAAGATAAGATGTGCAGTATGGAAGAGCAAATCCAGACTTTAAAAGCAGAAAGGGAAAATATTAAGAAACAGATGAAGGTTTTAAGAGGGAATTGAACGAGTCTAAGGAGGCCTGGGTGACCATGGAAGAAAGATTCCAAAAAAAACTGAATGTCCAGGTGAAATTGTTAAACTTATATAAGAGTTCTGCAGACAATTGAACTTAACAGAGTCATTGCGAAGCTGAATGAAAATACTCGTAAGCTCGAAAAACAACTGATTTGGGTACAATTTTGAAACAAGTAGGAATGAAGATTCCATTTTTGAAACTTAAACATCCAAGAGGAACATGGTGGACCCCACGGAAAAAGAAAACCTGTGTCCACTCTGAATGAATGGAGTGGACATTCCCTTTGGAAGGAACAGGGATAAACCAATGTTATCTGATCAAAGAAGATGGGTTAAAAACAAAAAACTGCGGATGCTGGAAATCCAAAACAAAAACAGAATTACCTGGAAAAACTCAGCAGGTCTGGCAGCATCGGCGGAGAAGAAAAGAGTTGACGTTTCGAGTCCTCATGACCCTTCGACAGAACTAGGTGAATCCCAGGAAGGGGTGAAATATAAGCTGGTTTAAGGTGGTTGGGGGGTGGGGGGGGGGGGTGGTGGGGGGGAGGCGGTGTTGGGTGGGGGTAGAGAAGTGGAGGGGGCTGGTGTGGTTGTAGGCAAAAGCAGTGATAGAAGCAGATCATCAAAAGATGTCGCAGACAGCAGAACAAAAGAACACATAGGTGTCGAAGTTGATGATATTATCTAAACGAATGTGCTAATTAAGAATGGATGGTAGGGCACTCAAGGTATAGCTCTAGTGGGGGTGGGGGGAGCATAAAAGATTTAAAAATATTTAAAAATAATGGAAATAGGTGGGAAAAAGAAAAATCTATATAATTTATTGGGGGGAAAAAAAAGGAAGGGGGAAGAAACAGAAAGGGGGTGGGGATGGAGGAGGGAGGTCAAGAACTACCTAAAGTTGTTGAATTCAATATTCAGTCCGGAAGGCTGTAAAGTGCCTATTCAGAAGATGAGGTGTTGTTCCTCCAGTTTGGGTTGGGCTTCACTGGAACAATGCAGCAAGCCAAGGACAGACATGTGGGCAAGAGAGCAGAGTGGAGTGTTGAAATGGCAAGCGACAGGGAGGTTTGGGTCATTCTTGCGGACAGACCGCAGGTGTTCTGCAAAGCGGTCGCCCAGTTTATGAAGAAGATGGGTTGTCAGTAAAGAGAAACGCAATTCAAAGGGGCGCAAGAAGCGAATCAAGTGGTGACAGCCAAGTACCAGAAACACAGAATACTACAATTTCAACTCTGAACTAACAAAGTCAACCTGAAGCAGCTGAGCCTACCACTCTTCCAAATGTGAAAAGAATGAGACCTGGAAGAATTATAAAGCCTCCAGACCATCTGAATTTATAAAGTCAAAGACTTGAGGGGGGTGGCGGGTGGGGAGAAGCGGTAACATGTAAAGGAAGATTTATTGTAAATATATTTGGTTAAGGGGGAAAGTGTAATATAGGGTGTTGGGCAGAGCAAGGGTTAATGTGCGACTGAGGAAACAGTATCGCCCACAGTATGTTGTAAAGAGTCACATGACAAACTACGTGTAGAAGAGTATGGAAGGAGTCAGCATTGAGACATGGAGGGCTATACCTTGGAGATGTATATAGCATGAGTTGTTAACAAACACTTATCATTCAATCATACAAGCCTCCAAACTTCTCTATGAGACACCAAACAACCCTTACAATGGAACCCTATTGCTTCTAGTCTTTTACCATTTAGAAATTACTCTTATCTATCCTTTTTAGATCCAAAATAGATGACCTCACATTTGCCTACATTGAAATCTATTTCCCCAGTTTTGCCCACTCACTCAATCTATTAATGTCTCTTTGTAATCTTATGCTCCCATGTACACTGCTTACAATGTCACTCATCTTTGTTTCATCATCAAACTTGACTATGTGACTTTCCATCCCATCATCTAAATTGTTAATAAATATGTTGAGGCCTCATCTCTCGTCCTTGTGGGATACCATTGGTTACAGACTGCCAATTACGCTACCTGCCCATTATCCTTAATCTGTCTCCTGCTGCTCAGCCTATTTCCTAAAACAGGTCAATGGTTTGCTTTCAATTCCATGGGCTTCAACTTTAGCTAACAATCTTTTATAAGAAACTTTACCAAATTCCTTCTAGAATTTATTATAATTAATGTCCATAGACATTCCCCTGTCCACTACTTTAGTCATGTCTTCAAAAAATTCAATCAGCCATGGTTTCACTATTACAAATCCAAGCTAACTGATGTCTCATCAGCTGAAAATATATTCAAGGTATTCAGTCACTCATCAGTCCTTAATTATAGTCTCTGATAATTTCCCGACAACTGATGCTAGGCTGACTTATCATTTTTTCCTCTCTCACCTTTTTAACTAGCAGAATGATTTGTGCAATTTTCCAATCTAAAGGAATGTTTGCCGAATCAAGAGAAGTTTGGAATATTTTAGTTGTCTACAATCTGAACATCTGCAATGTTCTTACTCCCTTTAAAACCTTCAGCGAGGGCTGGGGGGTTGGGGGAGGGGGGGTGCACGAGGGGCAACATCTGATCCTGCAGATTTGATAGCCTTTAATGCCATCATTTTATTCTTCACTGTTAATTTGCTTATGTAAATTTTGGTGGGGCTCCGTTTCTGATTCAATATTAGTTTCCTTAGGATATCCTGTTCTGCTTATACTGATACAAAGTAACTATTTCATTGCAACCACTTCAATGTATCAAAAGCTTTCCTGTTTAAGTGATAATCACCAAGCTTGCTGTAGCAATTTTTCAGCCTGTGTTGGTTACTTAAAGGCTGCAGCCCTATTTTCCAAACTACCCTCTCCTCCATCACGCTCTACTCTCGCGTTACATGGAAGTTGTGCTACTGAATTGCTAGTGGATGCTATTTAAATGGACTGACCCAGCATCAGCGGGCTAAGGCCTGGCTCGTGGATGCTAGTGTAAAAAGACCCCCCAAGTGAAATTCACAGTCATAGTAATTAAAGGAAGTCACATCCCACTCAGATTGCACCTCGAGTAACAGCTGTTACAAGAAACCCCTGCTATTTTACTGGACCTGATCCCTGCATGTCTGTATTCATTTTGGAGGCTCAATCTGTTCCAGATTCTCTGCCTCAGAGAGCTGTGGATGCTCAAACATTGAGTATATTCAAGATAGGTGTCAGTAGATTTTTGGACACTTAGGGAATCAAGGGATATGGAAATAGTGGAGGAAGGTTGAGTTCAGATAGAAGATCATGCTGAATGGCCTACTTCTGATCTTATTTCTTATGTTCTTATGTTCAATGTGAGAAACTTTTGCATAATGTGCTGTCTTGCTTTACAATGGTAATCATTAAAATTGGTAAAGATGCATATTCAGTAAATGGAGAAAATTTTGGAAAAACGATGATAATGTTATCCAGCATTTATTATACCAAACTGCTATAAACATATAAGGGGGTACCTTTCTCTGGTAATTCACTGGCTGACGCAATCACTCAAAATTGCTTTCTTAACATGATCATTAATCAATTTATTTTCAACACATTAATGCTCATATTAAAATAGCACCCAATGTAGTAGCCAGTGCAATATCAGAGGAAATGAAAACCTTAGGATCCATTTGGTTTGTCTGAACTGGCACTGCTCATGATCTACACCGCCTACATTATGGTAGTCAGATTACAGGCTGTCATCTGTACCAGAAAAACAAGTACACAGTTATTTTAAAATTGCAATCAAAACTCTTATTCTCTGACCACAGACCCCCTGCCCTGCCTCTCCCCATAATGGTTCACAGAGGCCAGCAATGTGAACACTGTTGGTTGCCTTTTTCCCTAGCCACATATTAGAAAAATTGGCAGCCAGCAGTATTTGAGCTTGAGATGATGCTTTGCACTCCCAAGACAGCATTATCACAAAATTAACATTGCTGAACAGCCCCTGAAATCCCTTCATATATTTGTAGAGATTTGGTGCAATAATTGCAATGTTATGATATCAAGAATCTCTGTTTACTGAATGTGTAACAATTACTACTGTTATATTGTTAATATAAAGCTTGTTATATTGAACATAAGAAATAGGAGCAGAAGTCGACCATTCAGCCCTTCATGAGAGCCTTGTTCAGCACAGGCATAGCATTAAACATGCCTTGTAGATTCTGGTTTGCTGCTTGACTGGCAGGAAGCCTTTGAAAGCTCACCACCATTACTATATCTACTTGCATTTTTCTTTAATTTATTTTAACTTCAATTGAAGTTTGCCTGTCTCTTATTTTCCTACATGTTAGCTTTTTTCTGATTAAGATGCAGATAAACTAGAGTGCTAATAGACTGTCGATCTATCTGCAACAGATCTCAAATTAGCTCATAAAAAATGAAATAATAAAATTAGAAAAATATTAATAAGCAGTTAATTGTTGCTCATTAACTTAAGAACAGGAATAGCCCATTTAGCGCCCCCCCCCCCCCCCCCCCCCCCCCCCCCCACCACCACCACCCTGAGCCTGAACCACCATTCAATGAGATTGTGAATGACCTAACTCCATATACCTGCCTTTGCCCCATATCCCTTAATACTTTGGTTAACAAAAATCCATCAATCTCAGATTTAAAATTAACGATTGATAACTGAAAAGTTTAATGGTGTTCACTCACCTTATCCACTGTTATTGACTCTAGTAATTTCCTGATAATGGATGTTAGGCTAACTGGTCTATAATTCTCTGGTTTTCCTCTGTCACTTTTCTTAAAAAGCAAAGTGAGTTACACAATTTACCAGGAATATTTCCAGAATCTAGTGAACATCGGAAGATTATAGTTAGGGCATATACATTGTTCTCACTGACTTCCTTTAAAATCCTGGGATGAAAACCATCTGGTCCTAGTGGTTTGTTACTCTATAGTGTCATTACTTTTTTATTGTGATTAATATTGGTGAGTCCCTATCCTTGATTCAGTATTAGTTTCCTTCACATGGTTGACATCCAAATTAGTTTCCTTGACATGCTTGACCACACTATCATGCTCCAAAGCTCTCCACTGTTGTCCAGCTGGTTGGGGCTGCATTTGCCTGGTCCCATTCCTATCAATCCGATCATAGTCAGATAATCATCTGCAATGCCTTCTCTTTCCAATCTCACACTGTTCCCTCTAGTTTCCCCAAGAATCTATTTGGCTTACTCATACTTGTCATCAGCATGCTGCCCCTCAGTGACATCTGAAAACAAAGCATCAGTTGCTATATGTATCCTGATGACACCCACCTCTCACCACCTCTCTCAGCTCATCCATTGTTTCTAAATTATCAGACTGCTTATCTGACATCCAGTATTAGATGTGCAGAACTTTAATCCAATTGAATACTAGGAGACCCAAGGACGTTATCTATAGTCCCTGCAACAAACTCTGTTCCCTAACCACCAGCTACATCCCTCTTCCTGGGAACTATCTGAACCAGACTGTGCTCAACCTTGGTGTCATGCTTGACCCAGCAATGAGCTTCTGACCATATCCACACCACCATTAAGGCTGCATACTTCCAACTCCCTAATGTCACCTGACTCTGCCCCTGCCTCAGTTTATCTGCTACTGAAACTCTCATCCATGCCTTTCTTAGCTCTAGCTTTGACCATTCAATGCACTTTTGGTCAGCCTCCCAGATTCTAACTTAAGGCCATCCAAAATTCTTTTGTCCTGTACATCCATCACCTCTGTGCTCATTGATCTACATTGACACCCAGTTAACCCCTTTTTATCTCTGTAATCTTGTCCAATTCCCTGCAACCCTCCAAGTTATTTGTGGTTCTATAATTCTGGCCTCTTGAGCATCCCCAATTTTAATTGTCCCACTAATGGTGCTGTGCCTTCGGATGTAAAGACCATAAGCTCTGGAATTTGCTCCCTAAACCTCTTTGATTCACTACCTCCATTTCTTCCTTTAAGACATTCCTTTAAATTTATCTCTTTGGTCAAACTTTTGGTCATCTGGCCAATAATTTATGTGGCTCAGTATCAAATTTTGGTTTATGATGTTCCTGTTGTGAAATATGCTGGAATGTTAAAGGTGCTATGGAAATACACGTTTTGTTGTTTTATTGCTCCCTCAATGAAATCATCCACAGGCAGGAAATCAGCTTTCATATGTAAGCTGATTATACCCAACTCTATCAAATCACAACTCCTCTCAAGTCTGTGACCACCTTTGTGTTGGCAGGATGTCTTTCTGGCATCAAGCATAGATGAGCCATAACTTCTCCAAATGAACCCAAAGAAGACTGAAGCCATCATTCAAGACCTTGCCACAAGCTCTTCTCTTTTGCCACTGATTCCATACAAACTCATGGTCATCCCACCTAGTCTCTCCCTCCATGACTCACTATCCATTCTCTGTCTATTCTTTTTTACTATTTTCTCCACTCTCTAAAAAAAGCCTTGGGCTATTTTCTATGTTAAAGCTTTAGTTATTGTATAATAATAGAAAACACTGGCGACAAAATAATTGTATTCCGTTTGTTGGGTGAGGTTTACTTCCTGTCAATATACACAATAAACCTGACCCAAATAAACACAAACCATATGATGTTTGAAAAATACTGGGTGGTTGATGTATCACTGCCTTTCAGAACAATTGCCTCAGTCTGTGGTGCTGCCGTCATTCTTACTCTGAAGCATTTTCTATTTTCCCCTCTTAAGTTCCTTTGGGACTGGGTCCGATCATTACTGGCTTCAGCGAGACCTATTTGAAATTATTTTTGATTGCCTTTTGGGAAATAACTACAATTGTTTGGATTGGATTATTTCCAATAATTCTGTACTTGACTGGATTATCCTGGGGGGAGTGGGGATGTTGTCTACTGAGAGTCTACCCTCTGTGGTACATCTGTGCTTTGCAATCATAGAGTGCAGCTGCTAACCAGCAACTGTTAAATTTTACTCGATTTATATTATTCAGTTGCATTTTTATTTTAAAAAGAGCAGTAGTAGATCAGTACCATTGCTGTTTGATGAATGTTCCAGAATTTGCTAATGGGCAAACCAGTTGACCTTTAACCTTTTTTTGGCAATATGTCGATGTGCTTTGACGTTTCCGTTAAGCTGCAGGGAGGGGAGGAGTAAAGATACTATTAACAGTTTATCCTGGATAAGAATAGGGAACGGAGAGAGAGCAGAGTAAAGCCTGGAGGGGAAGCGCTTCTGCATGTTGGCTTGGACTCGGACAGTGCCTTCAGCACAATGAATACTTGGAGAATAACGGACCTGTGCTTTTCTCTGTGTAAAACTGTCACAGCTGACTGGCTCACTGCGACTGCTACTGCTTGGTATATGTGAAGGTGAATGCTGCTGTTCAATCGAATCATTATCACCCTGTCTTTATGGAACTTGATTTCCTGTGGGTTTTTTTTAAGATAAAGTAAATACGTGCAGCATTTCTCGTTGACTGCATTTAGGTTCTCCTGACTGGGAGATGGCTCCTCTGTGGCTGGCCATGCTATCAAAGAGCAGCCCTATCTACCGAGACTCCCTCTTCTCCTTCTCCTTGTGCAGTGCCCGTAACCTGGAGAGGGAAATTATCTTACTTCGTAAACAGATGGAGAAGGAGCGAAGCCTGCTACATGGGCAGCTGAGAAATTTAAGACAACAGCAGCAGATCCTGGCTGCAAGCACCAGAGAGGAACTTGACAAGTAAGAGGTGCACTCTAGCTTTATCCTAATCAGTGAGGCAATCAAAGGTACCCGCACTGGTGCGAGAGGGGCTTTTTGTTAAACCCTTAATTAACTGAGTTGTCAATGAACGTGTAGCTAAAACACTAGTTGTGCTTTTTGTGAAATTTGATGTCTGTGCAGATTGTAAATATGTGTAAACCTGAGCAGTTAGAGGTTGGAGGAAGGGAAAGTTGCAGAGTTGGGTATGATGGTATCAGTCCGAAATGTGGTCGATCAATGAAAACGTCCTGAAGTTCATTGTTTACTGGGTGAGAAGTCAACACCTACAGCCTATCGGGGTTGCTGAGGTTTATTTCATTGCAAGTTTTGGATACAGAAGGCCTTGTTTTTTGGGGTCTTTGCTTTTACAGTTATAATGCGGTAGTTACATATCTTGTAGTTTGATGAGTCTAACATGTTAACACAGTTGCATTATATGCACACATTAATTACGTTGTATACACCGGTTAATATAGTCAATGTTGTGTAGGTTGTTAGAGTCTTTGTGCATACAGGTTAATATAATCAGTATGTGTAAATTATCACAGCCCCTATTATAGATTAATGTAGTCATTGTTTGCAGGTTATTACAGGTTAATATTGTTAGTGTGTGTGTGGATTATTACAAGTTAATATAATCAGTGAGTTTAGGTTATTACAAGTTAATATGGTCAGTATGTGTAGGTTATTACTGTCTCTGTACAGATTAATTCAGCTGCTGTAAATACATAGATTAAATACACTAAGTACAGGTCAATATGTTTAAAATGTGTAGGTTATTACAGCTGCTATATATACAAGTTAATATTCTCTGCATATACAAGTTAATGAACTTACTGTGTCTGTTTATATAGGTTATTACACTTGCTGTATATACAGGGTAACGGTTACTGAATAAAAAGTGTAATACACTTACTGTATATAGTTAGTACAAATGCTGTATTTCCAGTTTAATACACATTGTAAATACTGGTTAATACAATAATTGTGTATTCATGCTAACACAATGTTGTTATGTGCAAGGCACCAGGAACTCATTCATTGCTTGTGCAGTTTACACAGATGCTATATACCCAGGTTCATATAATTGCTGCAAATACAGGTTAATGTACTTACTGTACATAAAGTTAACATAGTCACTTGGTACAGTAATACAATGATTGTATAGGCAGGCTAAAGCAATCACTGTATATACAGAGCAAGGCTATTATTCCTATAAAAGGCAATGTTGAAGCTTTTTACACAGGTTACTGTACAGTCAATAGAACTGCTGTATGTACAAGATTAATGTAATGATTGTATATGCAGATTAACAATTGTAGTATATACAGGCCAAAATTGCCACTATATATGCAGTGCAATGCAGAAGCTGTACATACTTGTTAATTTAGTTGTTGTATGTGTGAGTTAATACAATCCACGTATGTACAGATTAAATGGAGTTGCTTTTTGTACAGGTTAATACTGTCACTGGTTAATACAGTTCCAATGCAGAGAAATTAACACAATTGTTATACCTACAGATTACTACAGTTGTGTTTATTAATGAAACCACTATACACAAATCAAAATATATACAGGTCAACACAGTCATGCACAGAAGTTAATACAAAATTGTGCATGTGGGTCGATGGAGTGTGCTGTTTGTAGATGCCAATACAGTTGATGTAGGTTAATGCACTAATTGCATATAGAGGTAAATAATAGTCACTGTTCGATGATAAGTACAATTGCTTTACATAACTCTGTTGATTTTCTAGTTGTTTGGGTGTCAGGTTCAGAAAACAAAGCCCACTAAGCATGTAAGGATTATCTCAACCACTTTGGCAGTAAAGAAATCTGTCTCTGTGGCACTTTTCTTGAGATTTCCTCTTTTCCCAGTTGGTGTATTTTTATGATGTCATTTTGGATGGCGCCTTTCTATTCTGGATCACAGTTTATAATTAAGTCTGAGATAGATTGTTAATTGTTATCTGCACATCCTAAGATGAAAAATTATGTTCAGAATCACATCATGTGGTTTAAAGTATAGTGAGCTTGGTTTCCTCTTTAATAATAGATCTACAAATGGAAGATATCTCTCTCCGCCTATTATTGAGATAGAGGAGTACTTGATTCTGTGTCTGTCTGTGCTACATCTTACATGCTTGAGCCTAACACTTAGTATTTGATATGGAAAATTCTCCACTGTTGATACCTCAATTACCACTCAATGAGCTGGTTTTTAGGGGAGGGGAAGTCATATTGTTCGCCTCCCCTCCCCTGTTGGAAAGTCAGTTGCAAACTGACAAACTTTAAAAAAAGGCTGCCCCACAGCAATATTATGCTGCAGGCGGCCTTAACAAGTTCAATGTGGGACTTCTGCCCCTCAGTCGAAGGAAGTGCCTCTCTCAAGAGCCGCCGGGCAATCTGACTGGCTAGCAGCTCTTGCAGCCCCAACAGTGCCAGAACTCAGAAGAAGGCACTGCTGGGACTGCAAGCAGTCCCACAAAGGATCCTGGCCTCAGGCAAGTCTGGGACTTTTGAGGGCGGGGAAGGATCAGGCGCCCTAGGGAAGGAGGGAAGTGGAGTAGGAGGTAAGGTTTTGGAGGTCAGGGGTGGGGGGAGGCCCCAGTGAGGGTACCATCTTGGAGGGGTGTTCCAAATGCGCACAGGGCACTTTCCCCAGAAGGAAGTATCTCCTTTCTGCCTGCTTTTTCACCAGAGTTGGTGAAAAAACAGCCTGTCCATATCTGCCTGCCTCCCCCTATCAACCGCATTAAGTCATGGGCAGTATAATATTTGGGTCAATTGGCTTGTTAACAAGCTCGATTGACCATTAATGAGATTTTTTAAAGCAGCAGGTGGCCTGCTGATTTTGGCCTTCCCAATTACCGTGTTATGGGAAACCGGCATGTTGAAGTTGTGTTTGTGACCCAACGTCATCATGCTGGATTTTATGCATGCACGGGGCAGCAGCGGTCCTGATTTCCACAAGTAAAATCCCAACCAATGTACTAATAAATAAAGGGAGAGATATTTGACATGTGCCTAAAATAGATACAAAGTCAGCAGATCAACTGTTCCATGTGCTAGCCTGAGCCATTATTTGGCTTCAGGCCTCATTGAAATGCTGCTGGTGAGCTGTATTCACTAATGGTTGTCCAGCTGCTGCTTGCCAGCCGGAAATTTGCCTGTTCACATATCAGTCAGCAATTTGCATCTGGAGTGGGTGTGATATGATCCTGGTTGGGGTAGCTCGAACACACTGGCTGTGGATCAGAGTTTTTTGTGGAGAACTCCTGCTTCTATAATAAACAATCATAAAAACATTTTTATATATGACATCCAGTAATCCCTTTAAGAGTCTCTGGTTAGGCTGCTCAAATCTTGGCACAAATATGCAGTGCATGTTCAGTGATGGCTTTGCCTGTTCATTACTGAGTTTCACATTTAAAGTACTACAAGTAGACATGGGATCCCCATATCTGAGGAGCTGAATGCCTATTTCAAGCAGGCATTTGAACAACTAAAAGTCGCTTATGCCAATATGGCATCCAACACTGTTTCAGTCCAGTTTAGGTGGGACAGATTGTAACCTGAAATTCACAGGCCTCCTGGCCATTTGAAGATTGCAAAGCAAGCAGCTGTAAGTTGAATGTCTGCGCTAAAGCTTCTAAAACATTTTGTTGCATTTTTAACTCATGAGGTAAGATTTCCTCTGTGTACTACAGTTAGGTCACAATTAAAATACTGTGTTTAATTTTTAAAAATTCATTCATGGGATGTGGGCTTCGCTGGCTGGGCCAGCATTAATCGCCCATCCCTAGTTGCCCTTGAGAAGGTGGTGGTGAGCTGCCTTCTTGAACCGCTGCAGTCCATGTGGTGTAAGTACACCCACAGTGCTGTTAGAGAGGGAGTTCCAGGGTTTTCACCCAGTGACAGTGAAGGAACGGTGATATATTTCCAAGTCAGGATGGTGAGTGATTTGGAGGGGAACTTCCAGGTGGTGGTGTTTCCATCTATCTGCTGCCCTTTGAGCGCCTATGTTTGAGGATAGCAAGGACATGGAGAAGGTGAAAAAGGGATTCACTAAGATAAAACTATTGAAGTTTACAGCGCAAAAGGAGGCCATTCAGCTCATTGTATCAATGTTAGCACAGGTGTCATAGTAGCATTCTCACTTGGGAGCATGGCATGAGAGGGAGATAGTTCAGAGGCAGCAAGTAAGATTGCTTGCAGAGGGAGGCGGAGGAAGAAGAGCTATCAGCAGGAAGCCTTATCTCCATATGGTCTTCTGGGAACACTTGCCTTATTTCTTCCTAAGCCAGAGGCAGTGTGTAATCTCTGATTCAAATAAGAGGTGCTTACAGAAATCTGCTACCTCTAAGAACCTGATCTGCAATCTTAGAGCAGGATGAGTATGGCGCTGCATTGGCAGCAAAGGTAACTATGGCTGGAATAGGTGGCATCTGTAACAACTCCCAGGTCTCTGTCCATGAATGCATCAAAGAGGTAACAGTGGGCGGTGACAGTGGCTCTGTATGCCATGAGAGGGAAATTCATTATGTTCTCTCTGAACAGAGAGAAGCAAGCAAAGTGGCTTTCCTAAAATAGTAGGCTTCCCTGTGGTGAAAGATATCATCAACTACATACACAAATCTGTATGAGTGCTGCATTTCCATTCTGAGATGTGCTGGAACTACAAAGGTTAGCATGAGTCCAATCTGCAGTTGGTGTGCAACCATGCTCAGAAAATCATGTTGGTGAATGCTTGCTATCATAGCAGCAGTCATGATGCATTCATTCTGCACCATCCACTGTTCTAGCAATCTTTCAGCCATCAGGTAAATCCAGAGGATGGCTGCTGGGAGTCAAGGGCTATTTGCTTTACACCTAGTTAGTGACTTTCCTCAGCTACATGTATCACCATTCGTGAAATGAGTGCCATGCTGCCACAAGGAACATAATTGAGCAGATGATTGGGGTGTGGAAGGAAGCATGGTTCCACTGCCTCAACCACCCCGGAGGAGTCTCCTGTACTTGCCAGAACAGGTGTCCTGATTTGTGGTGGCCTGCTGCATCCTCCACAATCTGATCATCATGAGGGTATATCTCTTACCATCATTCATTTGGTGACCAACTCAGAAGCAGCAGGAAGGGGGGAGGCAGCCTCATTCAGGCCAAGCTAAGTTGATTCCAGTTCTAATGAACACAACCACAGCTCCATTATGTTCCAGAAAGCCGGAAAAGGCACAATGGGCCATATGACCTTCTGTGCTTAAAATTCTTTGTAAAAAAGAATCTCTTAAACCCATTCTTTATAAATAGTTTCAGAATTTCAATACATTTAATAGAAAGAGTAGATGTTCCCCCATGATGTGTAAAATTTCCCAGCAACCAATGTGTATTGTGTTTTTGGAAGAAATTGGCTATTCATTCTCTGAAAGGACGGTGATTTTCCCTTTAATTGAATTATGAACTTATTCGTAGACTGAGCAAAGAACTTCAGCAGAAGAACAAGCTCATTGCGTCCCTCAGCTGCAAACTGCAGAGTCGAGCAGACACTCCCTCCAGCAGTCACGTTCTCTCAGACTCAGAGCAGTCTGACAGGGCATCGTTTGTGTCAGAGGAACAGAAGTCGACCAATGACGATCTGGAAGTTTATCATTATGAAGTTGACTCCAGCAGTGAGTACTCGCACAATGGTCAGCAGAACGCAGAGCTTGAAACACAAACTACAGCAGGTAGGTTTAAAATTAAAACTATTCAAGCTTATAAATACAGGTAAAGCAAAATAATTTGTGCAGCTTGTTTGATATGTGTTGAGGCGAAATAAGTGCCCTAAGTTGTTTATTCAACATTTGAGTGGAGAAATAACAGTGGAAATGAAAAAATACTTTCAAATATTTCTAAGATATTGAAATGATAATGCAAGGTGGTGCGGACAGTTTCATTTCTGTGAGTTGCATTAAGATTCAGCTGAGATCCATCAGATGCAGCTGGCCTCTGCAAAGGCCCAATATTAATTTAATTTGGAGCAACTCCCATTGGGTGCAAGTCCGTAATACAAAATTACCCACAATGCAGTTAATTCCTCAAAAAGGCAGAAACAGCATCTATTGGGAAATGGAACAGGTCACAGCAGGACAAAAAAAGACAGCTGAGTATGACACAATGCTTACACACATTGCACCAAGCTTATAAGGTAGTCAAGCCTAGGAAAGCATAATATGGGATTTTGGCCATCTAAATTGATAAAAATGTTTAACCAACATTTTATGTGTTGGAGCACACAAAAAAAACCAAAATACTAATATCAGTAACAATATTATAAATATATTACAATTATTTGTATGTAGATATCTCTACTTGTAAGGTAGATGTAAGTCACAGTGCCATCTAAGCTCAGCTGGTGGTTCTCTCACCTTTAGGTCACAACATGTGGTTAGACTTCAGCTAAGTTGGTTCCAATGCAATTCTGAGAACACACTATGTGGTCTGATATCCTGTCTTTCAGATGAGACATTAAAGCAGTTCCCAATCTGCCTGTTCAGTTGATTCAGGTAAAGATTCCATGGCGCTGTTGAAGAAGAGCAGGATGTTTTCTCAGTTTCTTGGATAACATTCATCATTGAGCAAGCACCAACACTGGTGTTTGTGGGATGTTGCTGACTCAGAATCAGCAAGATACACTGCACTCCACAAAATAGTGCATTGTGTCAAGTTATTTCAGGTGTTTCAGTGCAATAAGACACTTTATAACTTATTTATGGCTTTGCCAATTGTCAGTTAGCCCCAGTTATGGAACTAACTATTCTGTCATATGGCTGGCTGTAGACTGGTGAGCTGACTATAAAAAATCTAGGTCCTTCAACACTCATGTTATCCACTCAATCTCACAGTTATCATGATATTGCTGCTGCCTATAATATATCTTGTGACATCATAGAATTATTTCATGACATAATAGTGATCTCATGACATCAGAGACATCATGACATCAGTAATCTTAAACATAGCTTTATTTCAAAGATCCTTTCTTCTAGCCTAATGAATGTAATCGCACCGTCACATTTTTATCTCCTCTCTTATATAGCCATCTGATCATAATCTGATAGCCCACATGAGGCACAGTTCTGTGAAGTCCAACACTGTAACCGCTCCAGTTCAAAATGCTTGGGAATATGTCATTTCTGGATTTCCAAATTTTCTGGAAATTCCATTAGAATGTTAGAATGCCTCACCACAAGCGGAAAACACCATAGATATAAATATTTACCTGAAACATAAAACAATGATAAAACATAAAACAATAATAAAAATTGTACTGTACTAAAATGATGTCGATGATGCCATGAGAATGCTTCGGTGTGCTGAAAACATTTCCAGACCATTGGTGTTTCCAAACAATAGATTTCCGGACTGCAGAGGTCACAGTGTATTAACATCTTTTGCAATGACCATTTCTTCTTTAGTAAATCTGTGTGCAGCCTGATGACAGGAGCCACAGTCAGAAGGCTGCCTACCAAGCACAACCATAGCTAGCTAAAACCAATTAAGTCAATTAAACATCTCACCAGATATCAAGGTTTTATTGAAGCAGACACTTGGAGGTGGTTGGGTGGATGGTGGAAGAGAAATTATGAAAAGGTTTCAGCATTGACTGAGAAATCTTATTGATGGAGGTATACAATAAGTCCTGATCAAATAACAATAGGAATTATTGCAAATGAAAATGACAATTTAGCATAAAATTAGAGGCAAATAAATCGAGTCTATCCCAAGCTAGTTTCCAGAACCCAAAACCTAGACACCAAATGGAGGCAGACAACGAACCTTAACAAAAACACCAAAGCTAATGCCCTCCTCCCCGATATAAAAAAGTACAGCAGATCTTTTAGAAATACAGTCTTCACACATTAAGTAATTTAAACAACTAACAGATGGTTCCCAATTCAGTGCTTCTGTTATGGGATGGATGGAATCTAAAAACTGCTCCCTTTTCCTGCACCCCTCAGCTCCACTTTGCCCCCAACGCCCACAACCTTTTGCCATTCAAGCCATCTCACCTATGCTGGCTCTTTGCTGGAGCAATCCAAAACTAATCTTGCTCTCTGCTGTTTCCCAGTAGCCTTATTGTTTTCCTCTGTCTCAAATATTTATCCAATTTTCCCTTAAAAGAAACAATGGTCTTGCCCCAACCACTTCCTGTGACAAAGCAGTCCAACAAATTTAAATTGATGGTCACTGATCATTGGCTCCTTAACGAGAACAAATAGTTTTTCCCTATTGGTTCTATGAAAATTCCTCATAATTTTAAAAACCTCTATTAAATCTCATCAGCCTTCTCTGCATCAGTGGAAATAGTTGAGTCTTTCAAGTGCCTCCTCATAGTTTCTCATTCCTTACATTATCCTACTGAATATACACTGTATGCTCTTGTATGCTATTGTTTTAATGTCCTTTATTTAATGGGCTGCCCAAAACTTCATACCATTCATTTAAATGTAGCCTAACAAATATTAGCTGCAAATTCATCACTACTTCTTTACGCTTGTACTCAGTGTTGCTCTTTATAAAACCCCAGATTCTATTGACCTTTTGATGGTTTTATTATTGACCTACACTTGCACTTTTAAGGAATTAACAATTTGATCCCCTAGGGATTCTGTTCAATAACAATGTTATATCTTTCCATTACATGTATTTATACTCCTACTCCTCTTTTTTCCAAAATGTATTACCTCCTACTAATCCACATTATGTTGCACACAGATCCATAAAGGGAATGCAATTGAACATATGCATTTTCATGAGGTCATTGGCACTAGCTACCTACCTGCACATTCCGCTATATTCCTGAAATCTTCTTGTTTCTCCTCACTGTTTGCCAAACTTCCTACTTTTCTGTCAACAGCAATTATTGATATTCTGTTCACTGTTCCTGAGTTTAAAATCACCTTCATAAACACCAGGAACATACCCAGCAACACCTGTTTAGCCTCTCTATCTTTCCTTACATCCAGCTTTCTATCCATGCTACTACACATTCCCTTTTTTCATACTCCTGAATTTTTCGAACAAATCTCTTGTGAATCACCTTATCAAGCACCTCTTGAAAATGCATACGTACAAATACATTCCCTTAATGGATCTAGGTGGCAAATTTGGTGCAAAACTGCTTAAAATAAATACCAAAACTCACCTAAAATTTCATGCCAGATAAGTACGTGTGTATCTGTGTGTGTGTGTGGCATTTGGGACATCTCAATACATTAACATTTGCTCTTCCCAGATGACCAGAGTCATTGTGAAAATCCATCCCAACATTCATCTGCTTCATCATGTGAAAATCAGCCAAAAGGCAGTGTCAGCATCTCACCCTTACAGCAACCCTGCACAGACACCGTTAAGTCAGAAAAAGGTATGGTCAGAGGCTGGTCATTGGCTAGAGCTTTAATTGTGGCGGTAAATTTAGTGCAGTGACTGAAATAAATAAAGTGGGAGGAAGGCCCAGATTTTCCTCTCTGCACGTACAGTATTCTGGGACCTGCCATGGTGAAGTTTCTCAGTTTTCTGAGCATAATGTGCAGTGTTGTTTAATGCTGGATTGCCTTGTGTGTAGCATTGCCACCACGAGGTGCCACTTGTTTGCTCGGGACAACTTTTGGTAAAATGCAATTACTGCAAGATTATTAAGATGAAGAGGATGATACAAGTATGAATGGTGAGTTAGAAGTTGTTTTGCAAACTGAGAGTTTCAATCTCAGTCAGACTGTCTAGCCAAACAGCAAATGAAATCCAAAGAATAAAATTTCCACAGGAGTTCTCCCAATCACCCGCCTGGCAAAAGGTCTGTGAGAGAGAAATTATGTAAACTGGATGAAGTTACAGTGGACACTTGGGAGACACCCCCCCACCCACCCCACAGAAATTGATGACATAAGTGTTTTCTCACACAGGAAAATTAACAGAGCAGCACTGCTGATTGTCATCATGCATCCTCTAGCAATTGCACGAGGGTATATTAATATGGTTATACTGTACTGGCAACTCAGAGATTTTGAGTTCAGACTCCAACTCTGCAAGACTTGAATGAAGTTCATTAACTCTGTGGCCAGGCTATGCTTGTCATAGGCCAGGATACTGAGGTCGGCGAGCAGGGGGGCGGCAGAACCCCTGACGTCACCCCGTGTCATTTCAATTTTCAGGTCGGTGGGGATGCAGCTGAATCAGCTGTGCGCCCACCGACCTGTCAACGGCCAATTAGGGCCATTTAAAAACTAATCCTAAACATTAAGGTTGGTGGGCAGGCCAGGAGCCCTGGCAGGCTTCAGAAAAAGCACGAAACCTCATCCACAGGTGGGATGAGGTTTCATGTAGGTTTTCAAAAATCTAACAGAAGTTTGAATAAAAGTGATGGACATATCCTAATGTCCTAATGGACATGAGGGGACATGTCAGGGAAATTTTATTTTTCTGCATTGACCATTTTTGAATTTGCCACCGATCTCCCTGAGGCAGCACTAAGCCTCAGGGAGATGAGTGCACTCTTTCACGCGCATGTGCGAAAGAGCGCACTCCTGGCTTAGGGAATCCCCCTCGCCTGCACAGGGAGTGCATAGCGCTTCTTGGTGGACGTCACATAGGGCGGGCCTTAATTGACCCGCCCACTTAAAATGGCAGTGTGGACGCACCCACTCCTGCACTTTCCCCCCGATTACTGATTATGAGCCAGTAACTCCTGCTGGAAAGGGTTTGTGTGTGAAAGTTGGATGAGGGTAGGATTAGACTCAGCTGTAATGTCCCCATAGTAACTTCCTGACACTCAGTCTGGGCTCACACATGAAGAACGGCTAATTGGATCAGGGGGCAACACCCAAGCAACAAACTGAGCTTTTGGGAGAGAGAGGTATTTCCTTGTACAACAAGCAGCTTCCAATGTATCAATGTTTTAATCTCCGCACCCTCACCATTTCAGACATCTGCGCCATCAGATCATTTAGCTCAGATTGTCACCTGCTACTGTAAAGTAACCTGATGAGTGGGGCTTGGAGAACAGAAAGTATCAAACCACTGATTAGCAATTCCTAATCTAGTCAAGGTTATGCATAATAGGAAACAAGGTTGGAAAATTACTTGGCATTTACTGTGTTTTATGTTCAAGTTTCAGTATTTATTTTTTTATACGATTTTTCATCTTATTTCTGTTTTCAATTCTCCTGTCGATCTTTAGGCCTCTATTCGAGCAGTGTGCCACCAAGCACTAATGCCTCTCATGCTTCATATTGTGCTGACTTTCCTTGTCAGTTCAGAAGCTTGCCCTTTGGCCCAGCTTATCCCACAGCATCAACATTTTCCCTGGCCGAGGTCCAGCAGGAACTTCACATGTTGCAGAGACAGCTGGGAGAAAGTGAGAATTTTACCTGATATTCTGCTTGGATACCACTTGTATAACTGAGCATGTGCAAAATAGCATGATGTGGAGTGGAGGTTTAATTGGGGCACTAAAAAAATATTTCTGTATTTTAACTATCCATTCAATTTTTTTTTCACTTATGGACATCTATTATATTTTCATTCTAAGTTTTATTTCAACTCAGAGGGTCAATCACCAGTCTGTGCTAAATGATTTTATCACAGCTGAAGTGGTTATAATGGCATTAAAATTGGCCTCAACACCACTGGAGGAAAAATCAGGTGGGGTTCCCAATCCCAATCTCTGGCCAGTCACTCCTGTTGGAAACTGTATCTATGTAAATGTCATGAGAGGACAAGATTAGACTTCACCGGGATGCCCTCAACAGTTGAACAGTCTGCCTACTCTGGCTATTGAGCTAATTGGCTGAGGTACATGGGGCAGCCAGAACCATGGGAACTACCCACAACATAGCAGCATGAGACTATAGCACAACTTCCCCTGCAGAAGAGGAAGGGAGAAAATTGGCAAAAGAAACATGGTAAATTCAACAATCCCATGCACCCAGCAGAGCATCACAGGCAAAGGAAGAGCTGGCTGGGGATAAGACTAAACTACCCAATTCTCTAATATGCATTCACATGGATCATGGTTCAGCATTGAGGGCATTGAATTTACCCCTATATCTCAAGGTTTGTAACAGACATCAAAGCAGACTGAAATTTCCTGAGAAATTCAAGGATTGGCATTCGAATGAAACAGGACCAATAAATCCAAAATATGGCAGGCATAGTGTCAAAGGAGCAGCTATAACCTATTATTTCAACTTTAGTGGTGCTATTAATTTGCAACAGAAAATTAACCAATTGAGTAGATGCACAGAAGGATGTTTTTCATCTATAGTGATGAGCCTCTGATCAAGATGCAGAGTATTTTAGTGGTAGAGACACATAATACCCCTTCTAACCTTTCACTGCAGGCTTTAAATGCCCTGTTTGGTTCCAAGAGTCTTTCGCTGCTCAGCATGATATACACCTATTGCTATTAACTCAAAAGTTGCTAACCAACAACGCTTGCTTGAACAGCCAGTGCAACTTATCTTTGGGATAATGTAACAAACTAACATTAATGAGAAAGGTATTCTAATAACATGATTCTACAAATATGCTGAAATTCTACACAAATCAGTAAGATGGGTAAATACCAAATTATAAGATATTGCATGATTCTGTACTTCGTTAAAAGGCCATCATTGTTGCCTATGAAGCTGAGTGAGGAGCAGATAGAGGGTGGTTGTGGCAACAGTGTGGAATGAAATAAACTGCTGTCAAATCCAACATTTCCTGATAGAAATGACATAATTCATTCTTCATGGAAAACCTTCTGTGTGACTCTCATACTATTTAGCCCTTTTAGCACTGATGGCAAAGATTAGATCCTTGAATAGTTGCACCATTGAATAAGTGCAATATAGGAAAACAGCTTATGCTGCAAATGGACATTTGTGATTGGTCGGACTTGACATGATGATTTTGGAGTACGTTTTGCCTTTGAGTGGACCACTGTGTTTGCTTGAATGTCTCTAAGCTGAACATTTGCTGCTTCTGTTTTTTCTCTCTCAACTTTCTGAACCTCCACTGAAAATCACTCCTGTAGGTATGACCTTTTCTGGAACAGGCACTGGTATGTCTTCACATTTAGAACAGGTTGGCTGCGCCTCACAGTCCAACAATGCACTTCACCAACAGCTGAGCAACACCAATAATCTACAGGAGGTCTTGCGAACCACCAATAGTTATCTGGACAACAATGCACTCTGGGAAACAACTCATCGACCAGTGAGAATCAATACACTCGGAGACGTGTCCTCTGGATCATCAGGGTACCAGTCAGGGACTAACATGGCAGGTAAAGAAATGTTTGTTCCCTGGTAAGTGAACAATGTCTCTCTGGGTTTTCTGCCTTATTAAGATTATTAGTACAGAGCTTCTCAAGGTGAAAATGGTCAGAAGGAGACCCGCACTAGGCATCAAAGTTGACTTAATGCTATATATTTATATCGAAGTAGTTTCTCTGTCTAATTGTGCTGAAACTAGCAGCTTCTGCATCTGCTGGCTATAAGGAAGGGGTAAGGAAGAAATATATATTTGGACAAGAAAAAGTAGCTGCAAACCAAAATGAGACTGGCTGAAGTGCATACAGGTCCAGGTGAGCAAGCGTCTATAGTGTTGATACATTCAAATGCAAATAGTTAGATTTCATTTGAAGTGCTTTGGCATATTCCAAAGTTCTAGAAAGTATGATAAAAAAGCAAGGTCTTTCTTTATCTTTATGGTGTCCATGATGATGCTTGAAAGTCTTCCTAGATATTGGGATACAGTACATGTGTGCTTCAAGAAGTGTGGAATGCTTGGGAGCAACATGTGATTTTGGACCTCTGTTTTTCCAAAGCTTTCCACCACTGTGGGTTCTACTCACCTCATGTCTAGGTCTGTTATAGGCTAGTTAATAGGAATTGATTGCTATGATTAGTCGACAACTCCATTATTATCACAATACATGACTGTCAGAATGGTAGAAGGCCAACTTTAATCCCCTTGGTCTTTTATCATCCAGCAATTCTTATGTTGCTGATGTCTTTCCCCTCACCCTGAGGTCTGATTTGTGGCCCCCTTTGGCTTGGTGTGGAAAAAGGCTAATACCAAATATTTTCCCCATTTTGCTGGTCAGGACCACCAGCACCAGCTGCATGCTAGTGCCTTACTGGATGCTGGAATATCTCACCTGACACCAGCACCCTATATGGTCCCAGTGTAGCCTGTCCCTGGTCCAATCCATTCTAACATGGCTGAACCTGTAAAAGAGTGGATGGACGCTCTGCCCTTTCAAGGCCAAGTGGCAAAACCCAAGTGAAGTTAGTGCCTAGTGTATCCAGTTCCCTGCTTTTTCCCATGTTGTTCTGCTGAATTGTCAGAATTATGGTTCTAGTCAAGCAAAACAACTGAGGAATTCAGCCACAATTTTGTCTGCATTCATAACTATCTGAGCAGAATTGCCTTTGGTTTTAACTTGATTTATGAGGGTGGGTGTGACAAGCAGGCACATTATAATATACGATAGTTAAACGATTATCATAAGTAAAACTGTGGCAAATGTCTCATGGATCTCTTCCACTTAGACAAAATGTTTATTTTTGCTTTCTAAATCTTACTTTTATTAAGATGCCATCAAGAAGAAAAAGATTTATTATTTCTGCCACTGAAGGGGGATGGAGATAATGTTATTTATTACAAAAACAAAAATTGCTGAAAAAACTCAGTAGGTCTGACAGCATCTATGGAGAGAAAGACAGTGTTAACGTTTCGAGCCCGTATGACTCTTCTTCAGAACTAAAGAGAAGTAGAAATGTGGTGAAATATAAACTGTTTAAGGGGAGGTGGGACAGGCGAAGCTGGATAGAAGACCAATGATAGGCGGAGGCAAAGGAGAGATTGCAAAAGATGTTATGAACAAAAGGTCAAAGGGGTGTTGATGGTGGTGCTACTGGCTAAAGAAGGTGCTAATGGTGACATTAAGTGTAGAAAGCAGGATGAACAAGTGACAGATGGCCCTAGTGGGGGTGGAGTGGGGGGAAGGGATGGTGTGGGAGAAAAGATCGAAATAAGCTAAAAGGTGGGTATAAAACAATGAATGGAAATAAATTTAAAAATAATAATAATAGAAATAGGTGGGTAAAAATGTATATCTAAAAATAAATATTTGAACAAAGGGGATCAAAAAGGGTTGAAGATGGAGGAGAGAGTTCATGATCTGAAGTTGTTGAACTCAACGTTAAGTCTGGAAGACTGTAAAGTGCCTAATCGGAAGATGAGGTGCTGTTCCTCCAGTTTGCGTTGAACTTCACTAGAACATTGCAGCAGGCCAAAGATGGACATGTGGGCATGAGAGCAGGGTGGTATGTTGAAATGGCAAGCAGCAGGAAGGTCTGGGTCATGCTTGCAGACAGATTGAAGGCGTTCCGCAAAGCGGTCACCCAGTCTGTATTTGGTCTCTCCAACGTAGAGGGGACCGCATTGGGGGCAGCAAATGCAGAAGACCAAATTGAGGGAAGTGCAAGTGAAGAGCTGCTTCATTCGAAAGGAGTGTTTGGGCCCTTGGACGGTGAGGAGGGGGCCTATTTCGATCTTTTCTCCCACACCATTCCCTCCCCCCACCCCCATCCCACTAGGGCCAACTGTCACTTGCTCATCTTGCTTTCTACTCTTAACGTCACCATTAGCACTTCCTTTAGCCAGTATCAACATCGTCAACACCCCTTCGACCTTTTGTTTATAACATCTTTTGCAATCTCTCCTTTGCTTCCACCAATCATTGGCCTTCTATCCAGCTTCACATGCCCCACCGCCCCCCCCTTAAACAGTATATATTTCACTACATTTTTACTTCTCTTTGGTTCTGAAGAAGAGTCTTACGGACTCGAAACATTAACTCTGTCTTTCTCTCCACAGTTGCTGCCAGACCTGCTGAGTTTTTCCACCAATTTTTGTTTTTGTTTCAGATTTCCAGCATCCTCAGTATTTTATTTTTATCTTAATGTTATTTGTTAGTCTTACCTGGAAAAACTCAGCAGGTCTGGCAGCATCAGCGGAGAAGAAAAGAGTTGATGTTTTGAGTCCTCATGACCCTTCAACAGAACTAGGTGAATCCAAGAAGGGGTGAAATATAAGCTGGTCTAAGGTGTGTGTGTGGGGTGGGGGAGAGGGTGGTGGGGAGGAAGAGAGAAGTGGAAGGGGGTGGTGTGGTTGTAGGGACAAACAAGCAGTGATAGAAGCAGATCATCAAAAGATGTCACAGACAACAGAACAAAAGAACACATAGGTGTTAAAGTTGGTGATATTATCTAAACGAATTTGCTAATTAAGAATGCATGGTAGGGCACTCAAGGTATAGTTCTAGTGGGGGTGGGGGGAGCATAAACGATTTAAAAATATTTTAAAATAATGGAAATAGGTGGGAAAAGAAAAATCTATATAATTTATTGGAAAAAAACAAAAGGAAGGGGGAAGAAACAGAAAGTGGGTGGGGTTGGAGGAGGGAGCTCAAGACCTAAAGTTGTTGAATTCAATATTCAGTCCAGAAGGCTGTAAAGTGCCTAGTCGGAAGGTGAGGTGTTGTTCCTCCTGTTTGCGTTGGGCTTCACTGGAACAATGCAGCAAGCCAAGGACAGACATGTGGGCAAGAGAGCAGGGTGGAGTGTTAAAATGGCAAGTGACAGGGAGGTTTGGGTCATTCTTGCAGACAGACTGCAGGTGTTCTGCAAAGCGGTCACCCGGTTTACGTTTGGTCTCTCCAATTTAGAGGAGACCACATTGGGAGCAATGAATATAGTAGACTAAGTTGGGGGAAATGTAAGTGAAATGCTGCTTCACTTGAAAGGAGTGTTTGGGCCCTTGGACGGTGAGGAGAGAGGAGGTGAAGGGGCAGGTGTTACATCTTTTGCATGGGCATGGGGTAGTGCCATAGGAGGGGATTGAGGAGTAGGGGGTGATGGAGGAGTGGACCAGGGTGTCCCGGAGGGAATGATCCCTACGGAATGCCGACAGTGGGGTTGAAGGGAAGATGTGTTTGGTGGTGGCATCATGCTGGAGTTGGCGGAAATGGCGGAAAGGGTCATGAGGACTCGAAACGTCAACTCTTTTCTTCTCCGCCGATGCTGCCAGACCTGCTGAGTTTTTCCAGGTAATTCTGTTTTTGTTTTGGATTTCCAGCATCCGCAGTTTTTTTATTTTTATTATTATTAATTGTTAGTCTGTTTGTTTGTAAACAAAATACCTCAAAACTAATGGATAGATTTCATGGAAAAAGTAATCTTTATTTTGGTATGGATTCAGATCCAGATCTGAATCCTGGAATTTTACATACAAATTAGGAGCAGGAGTAGGCCACTCGGCCATTCAAGCCTGTACCGCCATTCAATAAGATCATGGCTGATCTGATTGTAACCTCAACCCCACATTCCTGCATATCCCCGATAACCTTTCTCCCCCCCCTCCTTGCTTATCAAGAATCCATCTACCTTTGCCTTAAAAATATTCAAAGACTCTGACTTCCCCTCATCTAGGTCCTAAATGGGCGACCCTTTATTTATCAACATTGTCCCTAGTAGTGGATTCTCCCACAAGAGGAAACATCCTCTCCACATCGACCCTGTCAAGACCCCTCAGGATTTTATATGGCCTGAATTTTTCAGGCGGTGGGCAGGCTCGGCAGGAACGGGCATGGGCGGCTGTGGAGCCAATCGCTGTCCGCGATCGGCTCCCTGCTGCCATTTTACGCGGGTAGGCAAATTAAGGCCCGCCCAGCGTAAGGCGTGAGTCATAGCACTCAGCACTACCTGTGTGGGTAAGGGGAGGAGAGAGAGTCAGGGCCAGCGCTCTTTCGCGCAAGCATGCGAGAAAATGCTTCAATCTCCCTGAGGCACAGAGCTGCCTCAGGGAGATTGAAGCGGTTTTCAAATAAATAAATAAATGACTCTAAAATTTATTTAAACATGCCCCCTCATGTGACTGTGTCACAGGAGAGAGGGCATATTTTTTTATATTTCATAAAGAATTTTTATTTAATTAATAAACACTTTAGGAAACCTCATGCCACTCGTGGATGAAGGCTGTGAAAAACACGAAGGCCGCTTGGCCTCTTTGCCTGCCTGCCAACCTTAAGGTTGGACGTGCAGCATCAACAATGAGCTTAATAACTTCCTTAATGGCCTTAATAGGTGGGCGCGCAGTGAACTCTGGCACGCGCCTGCAGAAAGAAACATTGCAACACAGTGCGATGACGTCGGGTCACATGCCCAACATCATCACGCATCATTTTACATGTCGACGTGCCGGACCCGCCTCCGCACGCTGACTGAAAAATCCTGCCCTAGTTTCAATCCCGTTGGGTCTTATTCTTCTAAACTCCAGCAGATACAAGCCTTGCCTGTGCAACCTTTCTTCATAAGACAACCCACCCAACCCAGGTATTAGTTTGGTAACCTTCCCTGAACTGCTTCCAATGCATTTACATCATTCCTTAAATAAGGAGACCAATATTGTACACAGCACAATGTGTCTCACTAGTGCTCTGTATAACTGAAGCAAAATCTCCCTATTTTTGTATTCAGTTTCCCTCACAATAAATGATAACATTCTATTAGATTTCCTAATTACTTGCTGTACCTGCATAGTAGCCTTTTGCAATTCATGCACTCGGACACATAGAGCCCACTGCATCTCAGAGTTCTGCAATCTCTCACCATTTAGATAACATTCTTCTTTTTTATTTATCCTGCCAAAATAGACAATTTCCCACTTTCCCAAATAATTCTCCATTTGCCAGGTCATTGCCCACTTAATTAATCTATCTCTATCCCATTGTAGTCTCCTTGTGTGCTCTTCACATCTTACTTTCCTACCTATCTTTGTGTCATCAGCAAATTTACCAACCATACCTTTTGTCCCTTCATCCAAGTCATTTATAAAAATTGTGAAAATTTGAGGCCCCAGCTCTGATCCCTGTGATACACCACTTGTTACATTTTGCCAACTATATTACACCCATTTATGCCTACCCTCTGTTTCCTGTTAGCTAGCCAATCTCCTTTCCATGAAAATATGTTACCGCATACACAATGAGCTTTTATTTTTTGCAATAACCTTTGATGTGGCACCTTATCAAATGCCTTCTGAGAATCTAAGTATAGTACATCCACAGTTTCCCTTTACCCACAGTACATGTGACTGCATCAAAGAATTCCAATAATTTGGTTAAACATGATTTCCCTTTTACAAAACCATGTTGACTCTGCCTGATTACCTTGAACCTATTCAAGTGCTCTGCTTTAACTTCTTTAATAATAGCTTCTAAAATTTTCTATGACAGATATTAAGCTAACTGGCCTGTAGTTTCCTACTTTCTGTCTTCTTCCCTTTTTGAATAAAGGAGTAATATTTGCTATTTTCCAATCTAATGGAACCTTGCCCGAATCTAGAGCCTTTTGGAAAATTAAAACCAACTCATCCACCATCTCACGAGCAACTTCTTTTGGGATCCTAGGATGAAGTCCATTAGGACCCAGGGATTTGTCAGCCTGCAGCTCCAACAATTTTCTCAGTACTACTTCCCTCGTGATTGTAATTTTCCCTGGGTTCCTCCCTCCCTTTACTTCTGGGATGTTACTTGTATTCTCTATAGTGAAGACCGATGCAAAATACCGGTTCAATTCATCAGCCACCTCCTTATTTTCCGTTATTAATTCCCTACACTCAGATTCCATGGGACCAACGGTCACTTTGTTAAATCTTTTTAAAATATGTACAGGAACTCTTACAATCTGTCTTTATATTTCCAGCTAGCTTTCTCTCATACTCAAATTATTCCACCCATATCAATCTTTTGGTCATTGACATTCATTAACATTGAGAGATAAGGCAAATTGACTATTTTTTAGAATGTTGTGAGTTGTCGCAGCTGCTGTGGTGGAATTTATCACATTGGTCAAAATATGAGCCGAGTTTTCAGAGCAGATTGTTGGATGTGGATTGGCCTGAAGCCTCTACAGTGAGATGGAAACTCTTAATGGAAATATTTCTTTCTTTCAACCTTCAACACATCAACCAAGCAGGGGAAAGCCTCATAGAAGAGCTGCAAAATTGTAATAATGCTGAGTTAACACAATGTGGTGGAAATATGCACTCCACTGAATGCCCTCTTCACTTATTGCCCTCTGTTTCTCACTTTTAGTACAAGGGTTTACATGAGCCATGAACCCTGAGCCCCAGCAATTAGGTCAAGGAAGCCTAGGCAACTTAGTTCTGTTTGTGATTTTAATTGTCACTTGGTCTGTTCCGTTTGAATCTTTTGACCCAGAGGTTTGAAAAGTGACATTTTTTAAAAATCCTTTTGGGGTACAAATCCTAATTAGAGCACCAAATTTTATTTGTTTCCTCAATATGAGATATTTGCAAATTAACAGGCCAGTAGTTATATGTGGTTCCTGAAATTCCGTAAAATAAACCTTAACTACCCACAAAGACAAAAAGCTTGTACTCTCTCACTTACAAGCCGATTCTGGCTTTGCCAAGCCTGATGATAAATTTGTATTATAAAAAAATTACATTTTATAAAAAATAAGAAATGGCGATTAGAGGGAGCATTCTTAAGTTACATGGTGACATCAGACTGCATGTGATGTGAAAACCGAGAGACTGCCCTTAGTCAGAGAGACTAGATGTAGCATGTCCAGCATAGCTCCCTCAGTTCTTCTTTTACTTCAGGCTTCCTTCCATCTACAAATATAACACATAGCACACTGCAACTTAAGTAAATGTAAAGTTTGTTTTCTCACGTTCCAGATGAGATGTCTAACTAAGGCCATCTCTGTCCTTTCAGGCGAACGTAAAAGGTCCCATGCCATCATTTGAGGATGAGTAAGGGATTTTTCACAGTGTCCTGGCCAACATTTATTTCTCAACCAACATCACTAAAAAAATAGATGCCTTGCAAGTGCAGCCAAGTGCACTCTATGCATGTGTGGAGTTAATACATGCGCAGAGTGCACTTGGCTACATTGGCAAGGCATTTTCCATTTAATCATTTATCTCTGTTATTTGTGGACCCATGCTGTTCCAAAATTGGCTGTCTCTTTTGTCTACATTATAACAAATACTACACTTCAAAAAATACTATATTTGAAGTGCCTTGGCTCATCCTAAGGTTCTAAAAAGTGCTAAATAAATGCAAGATCATCTTTATATCTTCAGTATCAATGGTGATGCTTCAAAATCTTCCAATTAGTTAAGCACATTAACTTTGCGTTTGATGTGGAATTCAGTACTGATTGTTCTATCTTTTATTTTACCATCCCCTGCATAAATTGGCATGAGCTGTTTTTGGTTGGCCTTCAACAAATATTTTCCTGAACCTATTTTGCTTTGGGATCTCGAAGCAGCGTAGAAT
This sequence comes from Carcharodon carcharias, assembly GCF_017639515.1. Lineage (NCBI taxonomy): Eukaryota > Metazoa > Chordata > Chondrichthyes > Lamniformes > Lamnidae > Carcharodon > Carcharodon carcharias. Next base: position 51,936,095 of record NC_054482.1, read on the forward strand.
GTTGGATAACTAGTTGGCTGGCACTTTCTACTGAAGTTGCATATTATTATATTATTAACTGTAGCTAAATTTTATCTCTTTTGTGTGTAGGTGCAGAGATGTTGGAGGAGCATCTTCGGGAAATTCGCACCATGCGGCAACGCCTAGAGGAATCCATCCACACGAACAACCGACTCAGGGAGCAGCTCGAAATGCGCCTGGCTGCCGCAGCCAAAGAAAATGGTAAGATTTTCTCAGAATTCAGACACTTTGGGGACCATCTTCAGCTCGGTGAGTGGGGGTGGGGCCTGCTCGCCGAGGCGTGAAATGACACGGGGTGACATGGGGCGTGCGTCCCGACATCACCGGGCGTCATTTAGATTTTCAGTTCAGCAGACACGCAGCTGACTCGGCTGCACGCCCACCGAACTGTCAAAGGCCTATTAAGGCCATCTAACCAACAATTAAAATAATTAATGGAACTGCCCATCTAACCTTAAGGTTGGCAGGCAGGCGAAGAGCCCAGGCGGCCTACGCATTTTTCATGGAACCTCATCCACAGGCGGGATGAGGTTTCATGAATGACATCAAATTTTCTCAAAAATTTTTTTATTGAAATTACTGCACATGTCTCAGCTCATGTGACATATGAGGGGACATGTCATAAACTTTTTTTCAACACTTTATTAAACTGTTAAAGCTTAAAACTACTCTCTCTGAGGCACCTCTGTGCCTCAAGGAGATTTCTGCGCTCTTTCACGCACATGCATGAAAGAGCTCACTCCCGGCTCACGGAACTACCCTCACAGCCCGCACAGAGAGTGCTCAGCGCTTATGGGTGCGCATCACGCTGGGTGGGCCATAATTAGCCCACCCAAGTAAAATGACGGCAGGGATCCAATCGGGGCCGCCGATCAGGCCCGCACCCACCCCCACACAACTCCCCCGACGGGGGGAAAGTTCTACCCTTTATATTCTAGTTTGACTAGTTGTGATTTTGATGATAAATTAACCTGCAATATCATGTTGGATGAAAACCTGTGTCATGTGGCATCAGAGACTCGATACATCATGTTCTCCCACAGCACTACCAGGACTGCTCTTCACCAGCCAAATGGGTTGTAAAGATGCTTGACCCGGGGATGACTCTGCTTGTGATTTATATTTCCGTTCTGAGGAGCAGCACCTAACTTCTACCTATTACATTTCCACAGCAATGCAACTGAAATGGAAAGTTCAGCAGAGCAGGGCATTGAACATGTGTCTTTTCATTGAATGGGTAAACCCTGGTCACCTCCCATTGGGCTCTAGGGAAGGGGTGGCCTCCTTTTTGGGCATTTTCTGGTGCTTGGAGGGCTCCTGGCTGAAGTGGCCGCTCATGCAGCAATGGTGCTGCCTTTCCTCAGTAACAACTCTGTGCCAGCCTGGCCCCGGAGTCTGCAATCCCCACTTACTTTACCATGAAGGCACATGTCTGTATCCTCTTCCTCCTGCAGCCGCAGCAATGACCATCACTGGTGGTAGTGCTGCCGAGCTGCCAATTAAAAGGCTGCTGCTGGTAAAATGTAGCCCTGGGGTCAGCCACTCACCAAAGCGGGGTCACCACCCACCCTCACCCCCGCTGTCTCCCCACTTTCGGCTCTAGCAATGGAATCCTTGGAGCCTCAAAAAATTCCATTCATTACTTCAACACTCTTCTGGCTAGACTTTCATCCTGCTATCCAAACCTCTACTGTCCTTTTTTTATCATATCTTGTAACAAGTCACACTCGTCTATCAATCTAACCCCTCCACCCGCCACCCCACAACCCCCACTGAGATTGGTGGAGCAAATCTACACAAAGTACTGGTAGCTTTGTAATTTTTACATCCTGTCATAAATAAATATGCAAAATGTCAGATCATCCACATGTCCACAGGTTTGACAGGTAGCCACTCATTCAATACTTTATGAGATGCTTATGGACTGGAATCCTTGATGAGGATTTTTCACTCCTGGCATTTTGGTGTCTGATTTGGTCCCTCTTATTTTCTTGTAGCTGTTGCTCCAACTAACATCTACATTCAGGGACTGGAAACAATGACTCAGCTGTCACAGGAGAACCGAATGCTGAGGGATGAGATCCTGACTCTCCAGGCCCAGCTTACACAAGTGCCCAGGGGTGAGATATTGACTAAGGGCTTAAGTTCTGCTTTTAAAGAAAAATGAAGAGTTCCTGTTTTTCTCAGTAATTGGCAACCCACCACTGAAGTTGCACTCTCAAAAATTGTGCATTTCAAAGCAGCTTGTCCTTACAATTTGTTTGGCAGATCGTTAATTGTTGAGAAAAATGGACAATACTTAAACATTGTTTCAAGGTTTCTGGTGAGAGCAGTAACATTGAGGAAGACAAATTGATGCTTACACCATATAAAATTTTGCTCTGAAAAGAGCAGTTGTTATATTAAAATAGTTCCTTGGAAAAACTGATAGGCCTCAATGTTTTGGGCAGTGTACTCTGCCTGCTGTTCGGAGGAATGATCCTGCCCATATTTTCAACCTATATATAATTACCTCTTTCACCAGTTCCAGCCATTCCTTCAGTTCTTCCAAGAAACTCTTTCATAGCAACAACTGTGCTTTTCAGAGCAAAGTTTTACATTGTGTAATTGTAAGTTTGTCTTCCAGAATCTTACATGGACAATCCTGTTTTTAGTTGCTGATATTTTACCTCCAGTGTTACAAAATGAATGGCACAAATGTTGGTTACAAAAGTGCTGAGTTAAAGAAGGTTGGAAAGAAAGTTTCTCTACCTACTTTCTTCCATCATTTAGTTAAGACCTGCCAGCTATTTGGATTTGGTTTTGCATTCAAAGGGGAAATGATCAGATTCCCAGTTTAACAAGTCACTGAAGGACAGATTTGGTGCCGAAGAAGGAGGGAATTATTAATAGCTGGATTAAGCCTTGTATGTAACCTAAGAAATAGGATGACCTACATGATGAGTGACAGGCGTTGTCTTATTAACCTGCTCCTTCAGGATACCAAACTTTGCTTTCATACTGATACTCATTATTCTCAAGTTCTGCTGAATTTAATTGCCCCTTCACATTGGCATGCTGTTGCTGGCAGCTCCCTGACTCCAGTGGCAGTGCTGTAATGTAAGTGAGGTAATGCTACTTCTGCCAGAAGTGCAGAAAACTGCCTCAAGAAGTGTTTATCGCCTCCTTCAGCGGCAGCAGTGCCAGAGATGCCAATCACTAAATTCACTGGCTCCTTAGTAAATCCCAACAATTTTTAACTTCTGGGTTGTGTCAGCTACTGGATACCTGATTTGAGACCTAATGTTATAAACCTGGAACATGGTGCATGAAACAGAGGAAAGGCTGAGAAACTTCTTAATCAATGGCTTAAAGAGCCAATGAATGCTGGCCAGTATTGCCATACATAGCACAAATCATTGAATTAACAGTATATATAATTTGGGCTACTAGTAAAATTTATAAGTTTTTAATTCTTTATAGGATGTGAGCATTGCTTGAAAGGCCAACATTTGTTGCTCAAACCTACTTGACCTTTAGAATGTGGTGGTGACCCCCTCTTTGAACGGCTGTAGGCCACATGGTATAGGTACACCTACATTGCTGTGAGGAAGGGAGTTCCAGGATTTTGACCCAGTGACAGTGAAAGAACAGTGATATAGTTCCAAGTGAGGATGGTGTGTTGCTTGGAGGGGAACTTGTGGGTGATGGTGTTTCCATGCATCTGCTGCTCTTGTCCTTCCAGATGGTAGACCTCACTGTAACAGAATGCCACTGTGTATCATATAGCCCTTCACCTCCCCATATCACTCGCTTCATTTAAGATTCTCCTTAAAACCGACCTCTTTGATCAAGTTTTTAGTCAAACTTCCTCATCCTTCCTCCTTTGGCTTGGAGTACATTTTCCTTATACCTTGGAATGTTTTTCTATATCATTCAATCACTGCAAGGTATTTTTGCTTTTGGTTAAAAGTAAAATTTACAACTTTATATAAAATCTTCAAAAATAATACACTGTTATTTTAACATTTTCAACATTTATTCTGAAATTATTTGTTTCATTTTAACTCCATAGAACAGGCCAAAGAAATTGAGCAACTGAGGGAGAGCCTGTTAACAACCAGGGCTAGGTATAAGCTCTTGGAGACAGAACTGGATCAGTGGAGGGAAGAGAACAATAACTTGCAGGCTGAAGTCAGGGACAGACAGGAGGAAGCATTACAGCTGAGAGAAGAGCAGCAATGCAGCCAAAACAAAAGCAATAGGTATTGAGACCGATTTTCTATTTTTCTAATTTATGCATAGGCCAATGGTATCCATTCTGCTCGCCGAGTGGTTGCATGACATGGAGCTGGACCCCACCAATGCAATCCCTCCAGCTGTATGAGTTCCTCAATAAATAATTACTTGTTGTGTCATAACCAACAGAGTATGTCCTTGCATGGTCTGTTTTGAGACGTGCTGAGGGAATTGAATGTTTTAGTTAGAAGACTGTCCTTTCATGTCCAGGTTATGGGTTTGAATTCTCTACTAAATAATGAGCGTATGAAGTTTCTTCCTGCAAATTGTAAAGATGCTAAGTAAAATGCATTTAGATAGCCTCCCTCCAATTCTTAATGGATGTGAGTCCACAATAAAGACTTTGCACCAATTTGATAAATAAATTGGGATTGAAGATAACAATAGCTGGTGTGTGGAATGGAAATGGTGCTTTGTCTTCTAAGGTGGAATTGAAGCTCATTGTTGGAGAGTAGAGGGAGCTTTACCTACATCTAAACTCTGTTGCACTTGATTGCATCCTTTGCCTGCTGTCTGTTGTAAAAAAGCAATGCACAGTGACATTATTCATTTGTTATGTATCACATGCTGGTATCTAATGAAGTAGAACGGTAACATGCCATCAACATAATTGAATCAGCTGATAGGACAGTGACCTTATACTTCCCCCCCATTGACAAATTGAATTAGTCCCAGTTTTGGGAATGGCATTCATTGAAGATCCCACTGAAAAAAGATTGTCTTAGCTTTGTGAGCAATAAGAAAGTGAAGATTTCCTGTGTGTGTTGTGAACAAAATCATAACCCCATTTATAAGGAACATTAATAATTTTGCTGCACATGAGACCTGAAGAAAATCTTCCTCCAAGATGTGAGCAATTTATAGATCCATGTTAACACTCATCTATTCTCCGTCTTCTAACATGTCTGCTTTGTCCATCTGCCCAGGCTGTTACAGGAGATCACTATGCTCCAACAGCAGCTAAATGAAAGTCACCAGCTACTTCATTCTCTCCAGTCTGAGATTCAAGTATATGAGAGGCTGTATGGGAAAAAGAAACCTTTCCAAGGTAGGAATTGCTCCATCTCACCAGCATGGAAGGCTCTGTCTAGATTTTTCATTCCTTCAATTCAACTATTCCAAAAAACTAGTGGCATATAATTCTAGATTTCTGAACTGAAACCATAGAACCAAAAAATGGTTACAGCACACAAGGAGCCCATTCAGCCCATCGAGCCCATGCTGGCTCTCTGGAAGAGCAATTTAGCTAGTCCCATTCCCTGGACCTTTCCCCATTGACATGCAGATATTTTCCCTTTTCATGTTTATCCAATTCCCATTGGAAATCCACAATTAAGTCTGTTCCAGCCACCATTTCTGGCATTGCATTCCAGATTGTAACCACTTGCTGTATAAAAAGGTTTTTCCTTTCATGTCATGTTTGGAAAATAAGATATAAGTACCCTTCATCAACCACAAAAGCTACTTGGCACTATAAATGGCAGATGTGAAGAAATAAATGAAGAAAACCACAATTTAAAAAAATAACTTTTCTCCCCCTCTCAGTTTACTCAGGAAATGTTCAGCACCATGGTGGTGGATCCTGCGCCTTTGACATCAGTGACTTCCTGTCACAAATCAGAGGCCTTCGCATTCAGCTGGAGCACTGTATTCACACTAATGGCTGCCTACGGAAACAGCTGAAGGAAAAGATGGATGAACATCGACCATCCAGCCTCAATATCAATCATTTGACCTCGTCATCCAGTGAACACAACAACAGTAAACAGGTGTTCCAGGGTGAGACAACTAGAAATGCAGTGGATAAGTAGAGAGAGATTAAAGCCAATGTGGTGAGAAGTTGGTTAGTGGCCTAATGAATAGAGCAGTGAAAGGGTAGAGTATGGGGGTAATGGACAGAGTGTAAAGATTCCGTTTACAGAAATTGTTTAGATTGGGTAAGGAATGTGCTCAATTTATACCTGAAAATAGGAGGGTTGATCAGTAAGTTCATGGATGGCACGAAAATTGGTGGGGTGATAAATAGTGAGGAGGATAGCCTTAGAACACAGGGGGATATAGATGGCCTGGTCAGATGGGTTGATCAGTGGCAAATGGAATTTAATCTGGATAACTGTGAGGTGATGCACTTGGGCACGACAAACAAGACATGGGAATACACAATGAATTTTAGGACCCTGGGAAGTACCGAGGAGCAGAGGGACCTTGGTGTGCATGTTCGCTGGTCTCTTAAGGTAGCGGGATAGGTAGATAAGGTGGTTAAGAAGGCATATGGGATACTTGCCTTTATTAGCCGAGGCATAGAATATAAGAGCAGGGAGGTTATGCTGGAACTTTATAAAATGCTGGTTAGGCCACAGCTAGAGTATTGCTTGCAGCTCTGGAATCCACATTATAGGAAGGATGTGATTGCACTCGAGAGAGTGCAGAGGAGATTTACCAGGATGTTGATTGGGCTGGTGAGTTTTAGTTATGAGGAGAGATTGGATAGATTGGGGTTATTTTCCCTGGAGTAGCGGAGATTGAGGGGGGACATGATTGAGGTGTATAAAATTATGAGAGGCATAGGTAAGGTAGACAGGAAGGAACCTTTCCCCTTGGCTGAGGGATCAATGACCAGGGGTCATAGATTTAAGGTAAAGGACAGGAGGCTTAGAGGGGATGTGAGGAAGATTCTTTTCACCCAGAGGGTGGTGGGAATCTGGAATTTACTGCCTGAAATGGTAGTAGGGGCAGAAACCCTCATAACATTTAAGAAGAATTTGCATGTGCACTTGCGATGCCATGGCATACAAGGCTATGGGCCTAGTGCTGGAAAATGGGATTAGAATAGTTAGGTACTTGTTTGACTGGCCCAGACTCAATGGGCTGAAGGGCCTTTTTCTGTGTTGTAGACCTCTATGACTCTATGACCCTATAATTTCTCCTCGTATTTGACAATTCTCAGTTACTAATTGAAATATACAATTTTGAAGCTGTGTACACTTAACTCAGTTGCATGCCAACAAACTTTAGGTCCACTGTGAGATGTACAGTTGTGAACTTTTAATTCTTAATGTATTCCCTTGAAAAGAACTTGAAAAGAATTGTAGCTTTTCAACTGGGTTCTATTTTTTGCAGATGGAGAGATATGCTGGACAAATTAGACAGTTGTATCATGGCAAGGCCACAATGACATATTTTATCATGAGTTACCATCATGTTATATCTTTGTGTCTTAAAGTCTTGCACCTAGTGTGAAATGATCACACTTGAGATGCTTTAAAGTGTTACAAGTACTTAAAAAGGAGGATTAGCAGTCATTTCATTTCCGTTTTCTCTGAATAGGAGTTGAAAGTTTACCAGTCCCTGTCAATCTGCAAACTTCCTTCACCAACAGCAATTAACTGTAATTGGCCTAAAGACTTGGTGAGCATAAAGGGTCAAGACAGTTAAACAATTTCATTCAAATTGGAAACTTAAAATACTGAATAATATTTTTTCCCTAGAGTTCCGTTCCTCCCGCAAACATCAGATTGCTTTGTCCAAGTTTGACTGGTCCCCACTGTGATATTAAGGCTTGGAGGTACCCCAGGTACCCAATGTAATCAAGCAAGTAGCTCGTAACTTCACATCTGGATCTGTAAATTTGACAGAAACTTAACTTGCTGCCATGTGAAATCTTAACTTGGGACACTGTGTGGTAACTTGCGCATTGGAAGTTACCATGTGGCTTAAATCTCTGAAAGGTTATTTCTTCTGTTAATACAGAGGTTTGTCAAATGACAGAGTTACTCAATTCAATATAAGGACAGGTTGGCATTACTTGGGTCATTTTATGCTATGTAACCTTGCTCAGGGAGGCAATGGCATAGTGGTATTGTTGCTAGATGAGTAATTGAGAGACTCAGGGTAATGCTTTGGGGATCTGGCTTCAAATCCCATCGCGGCAGATGGTGGAGTTTGAATTCAATAAAAATCTGGAATTAAAAGTCTAATGATGACCATTGTTAGTTCTTAGACCCATTTTTAGGGAAGGAAATCTGTTGTCCTTACCTGGCCTGGCCTACATGTGACTCCAGACCCACAGCAAAGTGGTTGACCCTTAAATGCCCTAGCTAGCAAGCCACTCAGTTTTATAAAACCACTACAAAGCCTCAAAAAAAGGAGTGAGACCAGACGGACCGCCTGGCACCGACCCAGGCACTGGAAACAATAATGGCAATCTCAGCCCTGCCAACCCTGCAAAGTCATCCTTGCTAATGGCTAATGGCTAGAGCTGTCTCATTCATAGCCATCCTCATGTAATCATATCTTACAGACAATGTCCCAGACACCACCATCACCATCCCTGGGTATGTCCTGTCCCTCCAGCAGAGGTGGCAGCACAGTGGTATACAGTCAAGAAGGAGAGGCCTTGGGACTCCTCAACATCGACTCCAAACCCCAGGTCAGCATCAGGTCAAACATGGCCAAGGATACCCTCTGCTGATTACCATGTACTACCCTCCTTCAGTTGATGAATCAGTGCTGCTCCATGATGAACACCACTTGGAGGAAGCACTAATGGTGGCAAGGGCACAGAATGTACTCTGGTTGGGGGACTTAATGACCATCACCAAGGGTGGCTCAGTAGCATCACGACTGACCCAGCTGGCTGAATCCTAAATGACTTAGCTGCTAAACTGGGTCTGTGGCAGGTGGTGAGAGAACCAACGAGAGGGAAAAAATACCCTCATCGTCACCAACCTGTCTATGACAGTATCAGTAGGAGTGAAAAAAAAACAGAATTACCTGGAAAAACTCAGCAGGTCTGGCAGCATCGGCGGAGAAGAAAAGAGTTGAGTTTCGAGTCCTCATGACCCTTCAACAGAACTAGGTGAATCAAAGGAAGGGGTGAAATATAAGCTGGTTTAAGGTGTGTGTGTGTGTGTGTGTGTGTGTGTGTGTGTGGGGGGGGGTGGGGGGTTGGTGGTGGTGGTTTGGTGGGGGGAGAGAAGTGGTGGGGGGTGGTGTGGTTGTAGGGACAAGCAAGCAGTGATAGAAGCAGATCATCAAAAGATGTCACAGACAACAGAACAAAAGAATACATAGGTGTTGAAGTTGGTGATATTATCTAAACGAATATGCTAATTAAGAATGGATGGTAGGGCATTCAAGGTATAGCTCTAGTGGGGATGGGGGGAGCATAAAAGATTTAAAAATATTAAAAATAATGGAAATAGGTGGAAAAAGAAAAATCTATATAATTTATTGGAAAAAACAAAAGGAAGTGGGAAACAGAAAGGGGGTGGGGATGTAGGAGGGAGTTCAACACTTAAAGTTATTGAATTCAATATTCAGTCCAGAAGGCTGTAAAGTGCCTAGTCGGAAGATGTGGTGTTGTTCCTCCAGTCTGCGTTGGGCTTCACTGGAACAATGCAGCAAGCCAAGGACAGACATGTGGGCAAGAGAGCAGGGTGGAGTGTTAAAATGGCAAGCGACAGGGAGGTTTGGGTCATTCTTGCGGACAGACCGCAGGTGTTCTGCAATCTGTCGCCCGGTTTACGTTTGGTCTCTCCAATGTAGAGGAGACCACATTGGGAGCAACGAATACAGTAGACTAAGTTGGGGGAAATGCAAGTGAAATGCTGCTTCACTTGAAAGAAGTGTTTGGGGCCTTGGCCGGTGAGGAGAGAGGAAGTGAAGGGGCAGGTGTTACATCTTTTGCATGGGCATGGGGAGGTGCCATAGGTGGGGGTTGAGGAGTAGGGGGGTGATGGAGGAGTGGACCAGGGTGTCCTGGAGGGAACGATCCCTACGGAATGCCGACAGGGGGGGTGAAGGGAAGATGTGTTTGGTGGTGGCATCATGTTGGAGTTGGCGGAAATGGCGGTGGATGATCCTTTGAATGCGGAGGCTGGTGGGGTGATAAGTGAGGACAAGGGGGACCCTATCATGTTTCTGGGAGGGAGAAGAAGGCGTGAGGGCGGATGCACGGGAGATGGGCTGGACACAGTTGAGGGCCCTGTCAACGACCGTGGGTGGAAAACCTCGGTTAAGGAAGAAGGAGGACATGTCAGAGGAACTGTTTTTGAGGGTAGCATTATCGGAACAGATGCGACGGAGGCGAAGGAACTGAGAGAATGGGATGGAGTCCTTACAGGAAGCGGGGTGCAAGGAGCTGTAGTCGTGGTAGCTGTGGGAGTCGGTAGGCTTGTAATGGATATTGGTGGACAGTCTATCACCAGAGATTGAGACAGAGAGGTCAAGGAAGGGAAGGGAAGTGTCAGAGATGGACCAGGTGAAAATGATGGAGGGGTGGAGATTGGAAGCAAACTTAATAAATTTTTCCAAGTCCCGAAGAGAGCATGAAGCAGCACCGAAGTAATCATCGATGTACCGGAGAAAGAGTTGTGGAAGGGGGCTGGAGCAGGACTGGAACAAGGAATGTTCCACATACCCCATAAAGAGAAAGGCATAGCTGGGGCCCTCTACCTCGCGGAGGCTGAGCGTCAACTCGCAGACACTTCCTCCTATCTCTCCCTGGACCAAGACCCCACCACTGAACATCAAGCCATTGTTTCCAGGACCGTCACTGACCTCATCTCCTCTGGGGATCTTCCTCCCACAGCTTCCAACCTGATAGTCGCCCAACCTCGGACGGCCCGCTTCTACCTCCTACCCAAAATCCAAAAACTGAACTGTCCCGGTAGACCGATCGTGTCAGCTTGCTCCTGCCCCACAGAACTCATTTCTCGTTATCTTGACTCCCTTCTCTCTCCCCTTGTCCAGTCCCTTCCCACCTACATCCGTGATTCCTTTGACACCTTATGTCACATCAACAATTTCCAGTTCCCTGGCCCCAACCGCTTCCTCTTCACCAAGGACGTCCAATCCCACTACACCTCCATCCCCCACCAGGATAGTCTGAGGGCCCTTAGCTTCTTCTGCGAACAGAGGCCGGAACAATCGCCATCCACCACTACTCTTCTCCGTCTGGCTGAACTTGTTCTCACACTGAACAATATCTCCTTCAACTCCTCTCATTTTCTCCAAATAAAAGGTGTGGCTATGGGTACCCACATGGGCCCCAGCTATGCCTGTCTCTTTATGGGGTATGTGGAACATTCCTTGTTGCAGTCCTGCTCCAGCCCCCTTCCACAACTCTTTCTCCGGTACATCGATGATTACTTCGGTGCTGCTTCATGCTCTCGTCGGGACTTGGGAAAATTTATTAATTTTGCTTCCAATCTCCTCCCCTCCATCATTTTCATGTGGTCCATCTCTGACACTTCCCTTCCCTTCCTTGACCTCCTTGTCTCAATCTCTGGTGATAGACTGTCCACCAATATCCATTACAAGCCTACCGACTCCCACAGTTACCTCAACTACAGCTCCTCACACCCCGCTTCCTGTAAGGACTCCATCCCATTCTCTCAGTTCCTTCGCCTCCGTCACATCTGTTCCGATGATGCTACCTTCAAAAACAGTTCCTCTGACATGTCCTCCTTCTTCCTTAACCAAGGTTTTCCACCCACGGTCGTTGACAGGGCCCTCAACTGTGTCCGGCCCATCTCCCGCGCATTCGCCCTCACGCCTTCTTCTCCCTCCCAGAAACATGATAGGGTCCCCCTTGTCCTCACTTATCACCCCACCAGCCTCCGCATTCAAAGGATCATCCACCGCCATTTCCGCCAACTCCAACATGATGCCACCACCAAACACATCTTCCCTTCACCCCCCCTCAGATCTGCTGAGTTTTTCCAGGTAATTCTGTTTTTGTTTTGGATTTTCAGGGCATTCTGTAGGGATTGTTCCCTCCAGGACACCCTGATCCACTCCTCCATCACCCCCTACTCCTCAACCCCCACCCATGGCACCACCCCATGCCCACGCAAAAGATGTAACACCTGCCCCTTCACTTTCTCTCTCCTCACCGTCCAAGGGCCCAAACACTCCTTTCAAGTGAAGCAGCATTTCACTTGCATTTCCCCCAACTTAGTCTAATGTATTCGTTGCTCCCAATGCGGTCTCCTCTACATTGGAGAGACCAAACGTAAACTGGGCGACCGCTTTGCAGAACACCTGCAGTCTGTCCGCAAGAATGCCCCAAACCTCTCTGTCGCTTGCCATTTTAACACTCCACCCTGCTCTCTTGCCCACATGTCTGTACTTGGCTTGCTGCATTGTTCCAGTGAAGCCCAATGCAAACTGGAGGAACAACACCTCATCTTCCGACTAGGCACTTTACAGCCTTCTGGACTGAATATTGAATTCAATAACTTTAAGTGTTGAACTCCCTCCTCCATCCCCACCCCCTTTCTGTCTCTACCCCCTTCCTTTTGTTTTTTCCAATAAATTATATAGATTTTTCTTTTCCCACCTATTTCCATTATTTTTAAATATTTTTAAATCTTTTATGCTCCCCCCACCAACTCTAGAGCTCTACCTTGAGTGCCCTACCATCCATCTTAATTAGCACATTCGTTTAGATAATATCACCAACTTCAACACCTATGTGTTCTTTTGTTCTGTTGTCTGTGACATCTTTTGATGATCTGCTTCTATCACTGCTTGCTTGTCCCTACAACCACACCACCCCCCTCCACTTCTCTTCCCCCATCAAACCACCCACCCCCCACACACACACACACCTTAAACCAGCTTATGTTTCACCCCTTCCTTGGATTCACCTAGTTCTGTTGAAGTGTCATGAGGACTCGAAACGTCAACTCTTTTCTTCCTTGCCGATGCCGCCAGATCTGCTGAGTTTTTCCAGGTAATTCTGTTTTTGTTTTGGATTTTCAGCATCCGCAGTTTCTTGTTTTTACCTCAGTAGGAGTGACCTTGTCATTGTGGAGTCGAAGGTCCACCTTCACATTGAGGATACCCTCCATTGTGTTGTGTGGCACTACCACCATGCTAAATGGGGTGGATTTCGAACAGATTTAACATCTCAAGACTGGGCATCCCTGAAGCACTGCGGGCCAGTAGCAGCAGAATTGTACTTGAACACAATCTGTAACCTCATGGCCTGGCATTTCCCCCACCCTACCATTACCATCAAGCCAGGGGATCAACCCTGGTTCAGTGAAAGGTGCAGGAGGGCATGCCAGGAGCGGCACCAGGCATACCCAAAAATGAGGTGTCAACCTAGTGAAGCTACAACACAGAACTACTTGCATGTCAAACAACATGTGCAGCAAGTGATAGCCAGAGCTAAGTGATCCCGCAACCAACGGATCAGATCTAAGCTCTGCAGTCCTGCCACATCCAGTCATTAATGGTGGACTATTAAATAACTCGAGGAGTTGTTTAATGGTCCCCATCCTCAATGATGGAGGAGCCCAGCATATTAGTCCAAAAGATAAGCATTTGCTACAATCTTCAGCCAGAAGTGCCAAGTGGATGATCCATCTCAGCCTCCTCCAGAGGTCCCCAGCATCACCGATGCCAGTCTTCAGCCAGTTTGATTCACTCTACATGACATTAAGAAACGGCTGAAGGCATTGGATACTGCAAAGGCCCTGACAATATTCCAGCAATGGCACTGAAGACTTATGCTCCAGAACTTGCTGCACTCCTAGCCAAGCTGTTCCAGTACAGCTACAACACTGGCATCTGAGTAGCATTCTGAGCAAGAACCAAGCTCACTGAACCAAAATTTGGTAAATTCACTTGACTCTCACAGTTTCCTGCTTCAGAGTACAGCATTGAACTCATACCTGCAAAGCACCCATTGATGAACACAATTGTCACTACTTGTTAAAGGATAATGTAACACAACACAAGATATAGTTGTATTAAGTTGTGTTAAAATGACTCCAGAAAGCATTAGATAGTTCTGTCGGTTCCAAGCCCTGAGTAATTTCTGTTTATGATCTTCAACGTTGAAGCAGAGGTTTACCTCAGATTACTTTTAGCCATATTGGCATTTGTACTTTGAATTGGTAGGTGATTTAATACTTCTCTTTGCCTGCATCATTATTTTAAAAAAATTTATAAGGAGCTTTTCCTTAATTCAACTGACAGATAATATAAAGATTAATGTTGATTTTGTTATGGGAAAATTATATTTATGTATATTTTTCTCTTTTTTCCATTTATAATTGTTATGGAGTTGATTTTCCAACTTTTCTTGGTGAAAACATTAAACTTTACTTACAAGACAGCAGCAGCAACTACACATATGCATCAAACTCTATAACTAAAGAAGAACTCCAAGAATTTTCCCACGCTGCTAACTCATTGGTTTACACAAATCATTTGATCTTACAACACTGGATTATTCTTAAAGCTACAGTCCTACATTTGTCAAAACTATAATTACTACAATAATCCTTTGCAGATTGTGTGCCATCACCACCTGTTCGAGACACTGGCTTGTTTTCGCCATTCCAGCTGCACCCAAAGACAACTTCCTCAATGGAGGATTTTAATATGGAAGACACATCACATCGACATGGTAGGTCTATAGCTTTGTTTGTCACTCTTTGCTATCCTTAGATTAAAATTCTGCCTACTTCTTCACCTGTTATTTATCTATCTCCTTGTCTGTCAAGTATCCCTTTGTCTAATGTCTCTTTATTTAATATGTATCCTTGTTTCTGCTATGTGTCTACCTCTTTATTCATTGATCCTCTGTTCTCAATATGGATGGAAATTGCAGAGGTAGGAAGTACTGGTCATAATCTGCCTCAGATACAGGGGACTGTAGGGGACTGGAGAATTGCATGTTACGCCATTTTTGAAAAAAAAAGGTGTAAGGATAAACCTAACAAATACAGGCCAGTTAGTTTAACCTCAGTGGTAAGAAAGCTTTTAAAAATGATAATCCAGGGCAAAATTAACAGTCACTTGGACAAGGGTGGATCAATTAAGGAAAACCAGCAAGGATTTGTTAAAGGCAAATCGTATTTAACTAACTTGATTGAATTTTTGATCAGGAAACACGGCTGCTGAGGGTCATGCAGTTGACGTGGTGTACATGGATCTCCAAAAGACATTTGACAAAGTGCTGCATAATGGCCTTGTCAGCAAAGTTGTTACCCATGGAATAAAAGGGACGGTGGCTGCATGAATACAAAATTCAGTAAAGGACGGAAAACTGTGTAGTGGTGAATAGTTGTTTTTCAGATAGGAGAAAGGTATACAGTGATGTTCCCCAGGGATTGGTATTAAAAGCACTGCTTTTCTTGGTACATATTAATGACTTAGACACGGATGTACAAGGCATAATTTAAAAATTTGCAGATGACACATAACTTGGAATTATTGTGAACTGCGGGAAAGCTGGTGATAGACTTCAAGAGAACATAGACAGGCTGGTGGAATGGGTGGATAGATTGCAGATGAATATAATGCTGAGAAATGCAAAGTGATACATTTTTGCAAGAAGAACGAAGGAAGGAATACAAACCAAAGGGTATAATTCGAAAGGGGGTGCAGAAACGGAGACATATGTGCATAAACAGTTGAAAGTGGCAGGGCAGATTGAGAAAGTGGTTAAAAAGGAATATGGGATCCTGGGCCTTATAAATAGAGGTGTAGAATACAAAAGTAAGGAAGTTATGATAAACATTTACAGAACATTGATTCGACAATGGCTGGAGTATTGTGACCAATTCTGGGCACCACACTTTAGGGAAGATGTGAATAGTTTAAGAGAGGATGCAGAAAAGATTTATAAGAATGGTTCCAGGGATGAGGGACCAGTGCACTATGGTAGCAGTGTGTACCATCTTTGTTTTTTATTCATTCATGGGATTTGGGCATTGCTGGCTATGCCAGCATTTATTGCCTATCCCTAATTGCCCTTGAGAAGGTGGTGGTGAGCTGCCTTATTGAATCGCTGCAGTCCATGTGGTGTAGGTACACCCACAGTGCTGTTACGGAGGGAGTTCCAGGATTTTGACCCAGCGACAGTGAAGGAACGGTGACATATTTTCAAGTCAGGATGGGAGGGGAATTTCCAAGTGGTGGTGAACCCATGTGTCTGCTGCCCTTGTCCTTCTAGATGGTAATGACCGTGGGTTTTGAAGGTGCTGTCCAAGGAGCCTTGGTGAGTTTCTGCAGTGCATCTTGCATCAGTGCGTCAGTGGTGGAGGGAATGAATGTTTGTGGAAGATACTGCAGCAACTCATCAAGGCTCCTTCATCAGAACTTTCCAAACCAATTACCTCTACCATCTAGAACAACAGGTTAGCAAATGTGTGGGAACACCATCATCCGCAAGTTTCCCTGCAAGTCATATACCATCCTGACTTGGAACTATATCACTGTTTCATCACTGCCTCTGGGTCAATATCCTGGAATTCCCTATCCAACAGCACTGTGGGAATACTTGCACCATAGGAACTGTGGCAGTTCAAGAGGGCAGCTCACCACCATCTTCTCAATGGCAATTCAAAGTGGGCAATAAATGGTGACCTTGCCAGTGATGTCTACATCCCATGCATGAAAAAATGCAGTAATCTGTGATTACCCTGCTGTAGCGATGTAGCTTTGAATACTACAAGGTTACAGATGCTACCTACACCACATGGACTGCAGTGGTTCAAGAAGGCAGCTGACCATCACTTTCTCAAGGACAATTAGGGATGAGTAATAAATACTGGTTCAGCCAGCGAAGCCCAAGTCCCGTGAATGAATAAAAAAAATGTACTGTATGGTATATTAACAACAATGTTTATATTAGCAGCACAATGTATTGATCAGCCTAGATTTTCCAGTTGCCTTTATTTTAATCCTGATACTAATCGTTTAATTTTAAACAAGTCAACACTGTTGTTAAAATAGAATTAGTCAGAAAATCTGTGCTCCTTTATACAGAAAGAAGTGAGCCCCTGAGCCCTTGGCTGTGCCACTAGATGGAGCAATTCACCAGGTGGGCATTTTGGGCTGGATGTCATGCCTACTGCTGCTGAATTTTTGATGCATCTGTGATGCACAAGGCTGAGAAATTCCTCTGGCACACACTCCCTCCAGCCCCACATCTCCCTACACTCCACACATTTCCTGTATCCTTGGCTTAGAGACAGTGTCCACTCACAAGTGGATGCATTACACATACATACAAATCAAGAAATACATCTTCTAATTCATTTCTTGCAATTTGCTGGTTGGAACCACTGACCACAAGTGATAACCTGTTAGGCTGTGGGGTTCAGCAATCTAAAATGGTGGCAGGGACCTTGAAATGTTCAGCTACACCTAGGACGAAAGGAGGCCTCAACATTTTCACAAAGATTTTCATTTTCTTGCAGTTACTTCCCCCATTCCTACCCTGCAACAGACTTCAGAGTCCAGCCATAACAAGACTCTGTTGACATCCTGTTACAATTCCCAAGCAGAGGCCAGGGAGCTGACCCCAGCACATTAATAACCCAAGGCCAGAAGGTCAGGGGTACATCTTGGTGGAAGGTCAAAGTCCCTTTCTCTGCCATCGCGATGTGCCTATTCAAAGGAGAGTGGAAGATCCCAGCCCTTCTTTTGCAAAGGGAGAAACATTGGCAGCCCATTAGAGCAGTACTTCCCAAACTTTCTTTCACTGTGACCCCATTACGAGACTTAAAAATTGCAGTGATCCCGCAGTGGGAGCTGTGAGAGCAGCGGGGGAGGCAGAGGCCTGTGAGAGCCGGGGTGGGGTGTGGAGAGGCCTTTGAGAGCCGGAGTGGGGTGTGGAGAGGTCTGAGAGAGCAGGGGTGGGGTATGGAGAGGCCTGTGAGAGCAGGGGTGGGGTGTGGAGAGGTCTGAGAGAGCAGGGGTGGGATATGGAGAGGCCTGTGAGAGCACGGGTGGGGTGTGGAGAGGTCTGAGAGAGCAGGGGTGGGGTGCAGAGTGCTCAACCTTCATTTATTTTTAAAAACTTAGCTTTCCAGTGGGGTTTTTGTAGCAGGAATCAGACCTCGCACAGTGGCCATTTCGGCCAAGCCCACCATTTAAAAAGCAAGGATTTAAAATCTCACCTCGCAACCCCACTGAGGCTGCGACCCCTAGTTTGAGAAGCCCTGTATCAGAGGGTAGAAGTTCTCCACGCATCATTTTGAATTAATTGGTTTCTGTTTAGGTGAAATTTCTATGTGTTATTTTAAGTAAGTTGTTTTGATAGTGCAGAAAAGAACTACAGTTCTTTAGTGTTTAAGGGCTTGAACTGAGGTCCGTGTGCCTTCTTTCCCCATTGTTTTAGATGGTTATCTCAGTGATTCCATGAGCCAGATCTCCTGTTCTGTAATAGATGATGCGATTGCCAAGAAGAATGGATATCATGTGGTTGGACACATTAATGACTATAATGCGCTTCAGCAGCAGATTATGGAGGGCAGAATATTGGTTCAGAGGATGGAGTCCATCGTCCAATCCTGTGTTAATGCTGCTTTTTTGGAAATCGATGGGTCCAAGGTAAGAAGCCAAGAAATTGCTTAGCACAGGCTTGTCCAACCTTTTCACTTGGAGGCCATGTTTGCTTAGTTTTCTCACTCAAGGGGCTGATGAGCAAATTTCAGAAAGATGAAGTTTGGCCCAACAATAAACTGAACTTTAGAAAAAAGCTGGGTTTTAAGGAAAGAAACAATTGCTGAGCATAAGTACAGAAATGTCATAACAAAAAATTGTTAAATTAAAAAAGAGTATTAATAAAAATGACCAGAGCGTGAGAGTGTGTGTGTCTGGATCACTCCCAGTCTCAGGATGCTCACTCACTCACCCTCACCCACTGTGAGTGGGTGTGTGTGTATGTGTTGGTGTGTGGTGATGAGAGTGTGTGAGAAACCTGAGACTGGGCACAAGGTAGACTTGTACTCCCCCCCACACACTCAGTCAGTCTCTCGCACTCTACCCCGACACACATAAATTCAGTCACTCTCACCTCACCACTCCACACACACTCACTGTCTCGCACTCCCCCTCTCTCACACATACATATAGTCTCTCGTACTCTTCCCCCCTTCTTTCTCTCTCTCACACACACACAAACACACAGCCTCTTGCAATCCCTGCCTCTAACCCACTCACACACAGTCTCTCGTACTCTTCCCCCCCTTCTTTCTCACTCTCTCTCTCTCACACACACACACACACAAACACACAGCCTCTTGCAATCCCTGCCTCTAACCCACTCACACACAGTCTCTCGTACTCTTCCCCCCTTCTTTCTCACTCTCTTTCACACACACACACACACACAAACACACAGCCTCTTGCAATCCCTGCCTCTAACCCACTCACACACAGTCTCTCGTACTCTTCCCCCCCCTTCTTTCTCACTCTCTCTCTCACACACACACAAACACACAGCCTCTTGCAATCCCTGCCTCTAACCCACTCACACACAGTCTCTCGTACTCTTCCCCCCTTCTTTCTCACTCTCTCTCTCACACACACACACACACACACACACACAAACACACAGCCTCTTGCAATCCCTGCCTCTAACCCACTCACACACAGTCTCTTGTACTCTTCCCCCCTTCTTTCTCACTCACACACATACATACATACACACAAACGCACAGCCTCTTGCACTCCCCGTCTCCAACCCACTCACACACCAGTCTCGCACTCTTCCCCCCACCCCACACACACATAGTCTCTAGCACTCTCCCGCACGCCTGCACACACACACACACACACACACACACACAAACACGGCACCACCTCCTCCTCAAGCCAGCATGGCTTCATTTCGTCCCCCACCACCAACCTCCCAGAGCCCCAGCCCTGACACTCCTGGCTCCCTGGGCCCGGACCCCGGCTCCCCAGGCCCCGTCCCAACACTCCTTCGCTCACCTGGCTCCAGCCCCGACTTACCTTCGCTTTCCACGTTCTGGCCCCGGCGTACCTTTGTGTCCCTCAGCCCAGCAGGCCTCAGCATGCTCACCAACACTGGTGTTCGCGTCACTAGTGAGCCAATCAGCAGCAAATACGGGAGAGAAGCAGCCTCTGATTTGAGGAGCAGCTGCATGCAGAATCTTCCATTGAAACTCATCTGTGAATTTTGAAAACTGACTCCAGGTCTGCATAGATGCGGCCCACAGTCTGGACATTGGACAAGCCTGGTTTAGCGCAATATTGCTAAATATATTGGACAGTTGTGGCATCGCTGTAACTTGATCTGCCAGTTCACTGCATACTGTGAATAATTAAGTAGTGTATTTTAATTGTCAGCTGCATCATCATGTTTATCATTAACATATACTGGTGAGGTAAGCTTTGCATTGAAATCAGACAAAGCAGTTGTTGATGTCAATTATCCCTTTCAAAGAGGAGCTGGATAAATATCTGGTTGGAAATGGAATTGCTGGTTAGAGGAATAGGTATAGACTAGGATGATCAGGTATTTCACAGCACATAATGGTTTCTGTACTGGAGACAGGAAGGAAGAATTTCAGATTTGTGCCATCACAGTTTGTATGTTAGTAGTATAGCAAATGGCAAAGTGACCCACGGAACCATTAATTTTCCTTATCATTTTATTGAGAAGGAGAGCAGTCTGTGTGCTTTTAGTCTGACAATAAATTGGGATTTATATACACGAGTACTAGCAATCACAAGAGGTTATCTCTTGTATCTGAATTTAACCTGGCAGGATTTGGATCATCAGACTGTAAAGCAGCTCTTCTCCAATACCAATACTTTGCGTCAGATCTTGGATGAAACTTGCTCCTTACTGAAGATGTTCTGGAGAGCAGATCTGCCAAATCCAGATAGTGCTATGCAGAATAATCAAAAGGTAAGCCTTTGTATTCACTGCTGGTGGGCAGGCAGGAAAGTGGAGTTGAGGCCGCAATCAGATCAGCCATGATCTTGTTGAATGGCAGAGCAAGCTCAAGGGGCCGAATGGCCTGCTCCTGCTTCTATTCGCTCAGGCAAGACCCAACACGAATAATATACAGCACAACAAATGACATCATAAGATTAGTTTATTCCCTTATCACTTGAACTCCCTCTTAAAATGCATCTTCTATCCTTTCCTTAGCTGGGATTCAATATGCTATACACCATCCACAATAGCAGAACTGAAGATTAACTTGCTATAAATAAAACTTGCTCCATATTTCAGTCTATTTTGGAATCAGGTAATGAATGGTTCATATTCCCCCAGCTACAGTGCTTGAATGTATAAAACAGTCAGGGTGGGTCTGCTTCATTCAATGGGACAGTGTATCACAGGTGGAGTTAAACAACTGATTGATGTCTCCATGAGTTTTACTGACACTTGAATACATCAATATTATTATTGACTAACTGTTCTATCACAGGACCCGGTTGTAATCAGTGGCTTACATGAAGGCAGTTCTGCTGAATTTCAAAATTTTGCACTGTGGCAGTAATGATGTGATGTAAGATTGTGTGTTCAAACAGTCATCCTGAGAAGGCCAGATATAAATCATGCCAATGAAGAGTTGATGAGTAGACCTTTTACTTGAGCTATGGATGATGAGATAGCCTCTGCCTGTCAATAGGATCCCTTTGTTTTCTCACTGGAGAGCAAAGGAAATTAGAATGATGCTGAATTCTGGCTCTGGTAACACCCCAGAGCCAGATGGGCCATAAGCAGATGGGACTGAAAGTCTGCTGAGGTTCAAATTGTGGGGTATGTGTGGTGTCACCCTCAGCTCAGTACTAGCTCTCACTAACCTCTGGGTCAGAAGGTTGTGTTAAATTCCCACTCCAGAAACTTGAGCAAAAACATCTAAGCTGACATTCCAGTGCACTGTCTAAGGTGCCATCTTCCAAAGGACACAATAACATGAGGCCTTGTCTGCCCCATTAAGTGGACATAAAAGATCCTGTGATACTATTTTGAAGAAGAGCAAGGGAGCTCTTTGTGGTGCCCTAGCCAAGGCTTCTCCCTCAACCAACATCATTAAAACAGATGACCTTCTCATTATCAGATTATTGTTTTTGTGGGTGCTTGCTATTTGCAAATTGGCTGCCATGTTTCCTACATTGCAGCGTTGACTACACAAGAACCCAGATTTTCGCTCCCGGGTCGAGTGCACAGAGATGAGAGAATCCTAACTCCACAGACTGACCTTTAAAAATGGCTGCCCAGAAGTCAGATTCTCAGTCTTGTGCGGGGCTGGGGTGGTGTACAGGGTAGAATAGTAGTTGTGGCGAACAACCTGGGAAGAAGTGAAGAGGCTGCTGAGTGTGGAGACAGGCTAGGCAGAAGGCCTGGTCTTGGAGCTCCGGCACTGTGTCCAAAATAAAAAAAACCTAAAGATTAAAACATAAAACACCCCATCCAACCCTCACCCCCCCGCCCATGCACTCCCCATGCCCCATCCATGCCACCTCATGCTCTCCTCCTGCCCTTCATAACTCCAATGCCAACTCATGTCCCCACTTATCCCCATGGCCCCTTATAACTCCTATTTTTAAAAGTAGACATAATTGTATGTAAAAAGTGCATGAACTCATTGGAGCTATCAAAGAACTGTCAAAGCTGTCAATGAACTAATAAAACTCATTGGAACTGTCAAAGCTGACAATGGATTTGACTCTGAGCTTTAAATTTTTTTAAAAAGCACGGAGCTCAAAAAAAATCAGTGCTTGATATTTCATTCTGCCTGTTGCCATAGGCCTGAGGACTATCATTACAGGATTTGTGTTGGAATGACTGATTTTACAAATTAACTTTATCACAGTGGGTTGCCTGTCAAGTGAGCAGATTAGGGGTGCCTGTTGTAGCCCCCAATTTAGTGCCAACCCATGCCCCATACTAACCCTCTTTTCCCTTGCTCCCTCCATGCCAACTCACCTAGTATCCACCATGGGAAAACCTCAGGGTCCAGGCTGACATTTGTATGTCTATTAAGATGTTACTATTTTAAAAACAATACACTGATGAAAAAAAAATTAATACATTGAAATTCTTTCAATTAATCTCTTCTGAAAACATTTCTTATTCCATAACCACTTGGAGCTGTCAATCAAACTGTTCACTTGACAGGCACCCTACTGTGATAATGTTAGTTTGTAAAATCAGTCATTCCAGCACAAATCATGTAATGATAACCTTCAGGCCTATGTCAACAGGCAGAATGAAATATCAACACTGATTTTTTTTGAGCTCCACACTTTCTTAATATATTTAAAGCCCAGAGTTAAATCTGTTGTCAGCTTTGACAGTTCCAGTGAATTTTAATAGTTCATTGACAGCTTTGGGCACTTTGTTGACAGCTCCAATAAGTTCATGTACTTTTTACGCACAATTGTGTCTACTTTTAAAATTCCCAAAGTATGCCTTACCTCTCCCAAAGTGTGCCTTATCTCTCCAAAGGGCTATCCTGGCTATCCAAATGAATCTACAATGTGCAGACCAGCTCTTACCAAGGACCAGTTCTGACAACATGTCAGGTTTCACGCCTTGGCCTACCAAAATCCTACTTCAGTGGAGGCAGCTGATGATTTAAATGGCTGGCTGCCCTCCATAAACGATGTATGCATGAATCCCAACCCAACTCCATTTCGTCCCCACGAAAATAGGAAGTGCCATGTATGGGGCAGGTGGGACTTAGGATTTTTGGCCATTTCAGGTATTTTGGCCACAGTGAAGAGCCTCTTTATCATGGTGAAAATCTGGACCAAAGTATTTCATGGGTTGTAAACATTGAGACATCCTCAGGTTATGAAAGGAGCAATATTAAAGCAAGTCTTTAGTCTTTACCAGTAGCATACGGTCAGAAGTAACAGTAGCATTGCAATATATGGTATATTGTAGCATCATTGCAATCCCCTCATGGTTTAAATTTGGTTGCTGTGATTATTACAGGAGCAGTCAATGAAAGAAGAGATTTGCAGGCTGAGGAATAAGATAACAGAACAGGAGAGCCTGCTGCAGAATGCAATCAGTCGGCTGAAGGCCACGAATCAAGTGAAGGAAGGAATGGAACAGTTCATTGTCAACCAGTGTATGTGGAATCAATACTTCAAGTTGCCTTATATTGTACAGATATACAACAGAATAGCATGTTTATTCTACAAATGTGTGTTTCTTACTCCCTTTAATATGTATGAATGGCATTTTTCTGCCTTGGCAAAGCAAGCAGCAAATAAGTTCTCAGTCTAGCCTTGAGGATGTGTCTAAGGTGATTTTTCCTTTGAATCTGCCGCCTTGTGGAGAAAGCATCAATTTCACTGTCAACTCATATGACTGCACAATTGTGATAAGAAACTTTTTACCTTCCAAAATGGGTGGGTTTGAATCAGCTGGGAGGTTAAAATGTTCAAATTCTGAAGCAGGAATCCAACCTGCCTTAAATTCATCACCTTGTGAATTTAATAGAGGTGGTATATCTGGCAATCCACTCTTGGGAAGCATGTTGATTAAACCCTTTTAAGAAGGCTTCTACTTCTGTAGTGTTTCTATTTTTAACCCTTGTTGATTGGGTTTCCCAGGCTTCAGCAACCTGAGGTAAAAGGAGACGAGAAGGGTCGGATCCAAAAGATAAACACAGAAACACAGAAAAGAGAAGCAGGCGTAGGATATTCTGCCCTTGAGCCTGCTCCACCATTCAATATGATCCTCCGTCTCAATGCCAAACTCCGGCTCCCTCCCCATACCCCTTGATGCCTTCAAAGTCCAGAAAGCTATCTATTTTCTTCTTAAATATATTCAGTGACTTGGCCCCCACAGCCTTCCATGGTAGAGAATTTTACAGGTCCACCACACTGTGAAGAAATTTCTCCTCATCTCAGTCCTAAATGGTCTATCCTGAGACTGTGAGCCCTTGTTCTAGATCCCCCACTAGAGAAAACATCATCCCTGCATCCAGTCTGTCCAGTCCTGTCAGAATTTTATACATTTCAACGAGAACTTCTCTCATTCTTCTAAACTCCAGTGAATACAGGCCCAGTTGGCCCAATCTCTCCTCATACAACAATCCTGCCATCCCGAGAATCTTCGCTGCACTCCCTCTATGGCAAGAATATCCTTTCTTAGGTAAGGAGGCCAAAACTGCACACAATACCCCAGGTGTGGTCTCACCAAGGCCCTGTACAGCTGCAGTAAGACATCCTTGTTCCTGTACTCAGATCCTCTTGCAAAGAAGACCAACATACCATTTACCTTCCTAACTGCCTGCTGCACCTACATGCTTGCTTTCAGGGACTGGTGTACAAGGACACCCAGGTCCGTTTATACTTCAATATTTTCCAGTCTATCACCAATTAAACTCTGCCATTCTGTTTTTCCTACTGAAGTGGATAATTTCACACTTATCCATGTTATACTGTATCTGCCATGTATTTGCCCACTCACTCAACTTGTCTAAATCGCCTTGAAGCCTATTTACATCCTCCTCACCATGCACATTCCCACCTAGTTTTGTGTCATCAGCAAACTTGGAAATATTTGGCACCCGCATCTAAATCATTGATGTATATTGTGAGTAGCTGGGGGCCCACTAAAAAAGACCCATTTATTCCTACTCTGTTTCCTGTCTGTTAACCAATTCTCGATCCATGCCAATATATTACACCCAATCCCATGTGTTTTAATTTTGCACACTAACATTTGTGGGACTTTATCAAAAGCTTTCTGAAAATCCAAATAGACAACATCCACTAGTTCTCCCTTATCTATCCTACTAGTTATGTCCTCAAAAAAACTCCAGTAGGTTTGTCAAACATGATTTCCCTTTCATAAATCCATGTTGGCTTTGATATTTTCTAAGTGTCCTGTTATCACATCCTTTATAATAGACTCTAGCATTCTCCCTGCTACTGATGTAGGCTAACTGCTCTGTAATTCCCTGTTTTCTTCATCCCTCCTTTTTTTTCTTAAATAGTGGGGTTACATTTGCCACCCTCCAATCTGCCGGGACTGTTCCAGAATCTTGAAAGATGACAACTAACACATCCACTATTTCCATGGCCACTTCTTTTAGTACCCTGGGATGTAGATTATCAGGCCCTGAGGATTTATTGGCTCACTGTCCCATTAATTTCTCTAGCGCTACTTTTTTACTGATACTAATTTCTTTCAATTCCTCCTGCTCACTAGACCCTTGGTTCCCTAGCATTTCTGGGAAGTTATTTCTGTCTCCTTCCATGAAAAGAGAACTAAGGTAGTTGTTTAATTGCTCTGCCATTTCTTGTTTTCTATTATAAATACTCCTGTTTCAGACTGTAAGAGACCTACAATTGTCTTCACTAATCTTTTTCTTTTTATATCCTTTGGAAGCTTTAACAATCTGCTTTTATTTTCCTTGCAGGTTTACTCTCATACTCTATTTTCCCCTCTTAATCAATCTCGTGGTCCTCCTTTGCTGAATTCTAAACTGCTGCCAATCCTCAGGCTTGCTATTTTTTCTAGTAATTTTATATGACTCCTCTTTGGATCTAATACTATCCTTAATTTATTTTGTTAGCCATGATTGGGCCGCTTTTCCTGTTGTGTTTTTGCGTCAAAAAGGAATGTGTAACTGTTGCAATGCATTCATTCATTCCTTAAATATTAGCCATTGCCTTTTGTGCCTTTGTGCCTTTTAATGAAGTGCCCCAATCTATTGTAGCCAACTCACCCTCATAGCTTTGTAATTTATTTTGTTTAGATTTAGGACCCTAGTTTCAGATTGGATTACTTCATTTTCCATCCTAATGAAGAATTCTATCATGTTATGGTCACTCTTTCCTCAAGGATCTCGCACAACAAGATTACTAATTATTGCACAATACTAAATCTAGGATAGCTTGTTCCTTGGTTGATTCCTCGACGTACCGTTCTACAAAAATACCATCTCATGTACACTCCAGGAATTTATCCACCATGGTATTATTGCTAATTTAGTTTGTCCAATCTATAAGTAGATTAAAGTCACCCATGATTATTGGAGCACCTTGTTGCATGCATCTCCCGTTTAATGCCATCCCTTACCTTACCATTACTGATTGGAGGCCTATAGATAACTCCCACTGATACTTGCCGCCACCTGTTGCTTCTTACCTCACCAAGACTGATTCTATGTTTAGATTTTCTGAGCCAATATCCTTTCCCACGATTGCACTGATTTCATCCTTAACTAACAATGCTACCCCATCTTCTTTTCCTTTTTGCCTGTCCATCCTAAATATCGAATACCCATGGATGTTCAGCTCCCAGCCTTGGTCACCCTGCAGCCATGTATTCATAATCATACTTGTTTACATCTATTTGCATTTGTTAATTTGTGTACCTTATTGCGAATGCTCCGTGCATTCAGATACAATGCCTTTAGACTTGTACTTTTAACATTTTACACATTTTTTTTGTCCTACAGCCCTATTTGCTGCTAACCCTTGTTTCCTCTGCCTTCCACTTTTGCTTTCTACTTTCCTGTCTTTCATTTTTATCTTTTTTCCTTTCTCGTGTCTCCCCACACTGGTTCCCATCCCCCTGCCACTCCAGTTTAAACCATAATGCATTTACAGCACTGTTTGTGGGCCAGGAGGAGCAGAAATATTTCCTCTAGGTCCAACAAACCAGTCTACAGACAGACCTCCATTATCTCAGCCCAACATCACCTGATCTCCCCCCAAATCTTGACCAATCTTGCCCCATGATTGCACCTGACCTCCCCAACTATGCTCTTCAATTCCACAATCCCTGCCCTAACATTCACAAAACTGACATGATCCTTCACTGTGCCCTTTCCAGAATTTTCCTTTTCTGGCAGGTAGACAAGCCTATCAAGCTGGCTTCTGGCAGGGAACCTATTTAAAAAAAAACACACATGCCATGGAGTTAAAATCCATGGTGTCCATGTTTCCCAACCATAAATCTTCCCACCCACTCCAAAACTCGACCTCAATGATAATAAGGACCTCAGTTTCTGGACAATCAATGTCTTTCTACTTCAGCGACTCAATACATTGGAGTATGAATATGCAGCATAGATATCATCCCATGAGAGCAACTTATTGAAATTGTCCTTCTCAATGGTAACAGTCTAGGTTTGGAAGGTGCTGCCTAAGGAGCTTTAGTGAGTTTCTGTAGTGCATCCTGTAAATAGTACACACTGCTGCCACTGTTCGTCAGTGATGGAGGGAGTGAATGCTTCTGCAAGGGGTACCAATCAAGCAGGCTGCTTTGTCTTGGATGGTGTTGAGTTTCTTGAGTGTTGTTGGAGTTGCACTCATCCAAGCAAGTGGAGAATATTCCATCACACTCCTGGCTTGTGCCCTGTAGATGGTGGAAGGCTTTGGGGAGTCAGGAGGTAAGTTACTTACTGCAGGATTCTTAGCCTCTGACCTTCTCTTGTAGCCACAATATTTATATGGCTAGTCCAGTTCAGTTTCTGGTCAATGGTAACCCCCAGGGCATTGATTGTGGGGAATTCAGCGATGGTATTGCCTTTGAATGTCAACGGGTGATGGTTAGATTCTCTCTTGTTGGAGATCTTCATTGCCCTGCACTTGTATGGTGCAAACATTACTTGCCACTTGTCAGCTCAAGCCTGGATATTGTCCAGGTCTTGCTGCATTTGGACATGGACTTCTTCATTAGCTGAAGAGTCAAACGGTGCTGAACATTGTGCAATCATTAACGAACATCCCCATTTCTCACCTTATGATGGAAGGAAGGTCATTGATGAAGCAGCTGAAGGTGGTTGGGCCGAGGACACCTCCCTGAGGAACTCCTGCAGTGATGTCCTGGAACTGAGATGATTGGCCTCTAATAACCACAACCATCTTTTTTTGCACCAGGTATAACTCCAACCAGTGGAGTTTTCCCCCAATTCCCATTGACTCAAATGTTGCTAGAGCTTCTTGATGCCACACTTGGTCAAATACTGCCTTGACGTCAAGGGCAGTCACTCATCTCACCTCTGGAGTTCAGCTCTTTTGTCTGTGTTTGAACAAAACATTCATGATTCCTGTTGCTATCACTAACCAGCAGCTCCTGCTAGTAAGGGTGGATGTCAAGTGACTACAAGAATAGGCATTTCCTTTTTGTTCCCCATATAGTTGTGTGGCCTATTGACATTCATGGTTTAGGTACAACATATGAAGACTAGCCATTCTGGTGAATTACTGGAAGGAGGAAAATTCTGAAATCCGTGGAATTAGGATAGCGTCGCAATGTGAGGAAAGAAAATTTGGGGGCAAAAGTGGGTATATCAGCCAGCCTCTCAATTTAACTAATATTAGCGGTTAGATGGTGGTTTTTCCAGTGTTACAAAGTCTGATAACAACTACAATACTTTTTTTTACAGTAACAAGAACACATGATGTTCTGAAGAAGGCAAGGAGTAATTTGGAGGTAAGTTTCCATTAGAGCTGTGTGAATTGGAGTAACAACAAAAAAGGTCCTGTAAACATGTTCCTTCTTTTTCTTACAAAGTCAAGCAAAGTAACTAGAAAAAGATCCAATTGTGGAATGTGTACCATATCACTATGGATCTAATGTAATTAGCAAAGTGGTTCAAATATCTTTCGAGGCATTCACTCATTTTTAGGCCTGTTCCCAAATACCTCCAAGATCTCCCTACTACTCCCTGCTAGCAACACTGTGATTAGCTTACTTGGTATGTGGTGGCTTATTGGCATAAACCTGTACCCAAACAGAATATGTTCACAGAATCACTCAGGGTTCCAGGAAGATTCAGGATAAACTAAACCTTAATTTTCTTTTCTCTTTTGCTCACACCCCTGACTAAGGAAAGGTGGGGGACTTCCATGTAATCTATTAACTATCTACTCAGAGGTGACATAGTAGCCACCAGTGATTTGACTTGTCTTGCCCTCAGTTTTGTTTGTTTTCTTTCCCCAGCCAAAAAGTCACCTTGCATTTGCCTTCTACAACAGACCAGGAAAACTGAGCAAGGATCTTTTGCATGAACCAATTACATGTAAGGTTATCACTGTTTAAAGTGAAGAACAGAGCCTCCGATCTTTAACTCTTACAAAGTTGACCTTGTACAGCTTGCAGCAGAATGATAGTTTGCTATTGATCACAAAATGCCTCTACTCAGATCTTCATTTTTTTTGTCCATGGGACCTATTAGAGAAAAAAGGGGTCAGCAGCTAATAACTTAGTGTGAGTTCCTACGTTGCTGCCCTCCCTAATACAGCTTATAAATTGAATGTTCATTCAAACTAAACCATACAAACCAAGAAACTCCTATGATCAGTTGCCGTTATCTGATCTCCACTAAGTTGGAGAATGGAGTGCCACAAATTCCCTCAACATTCCTGGAGAGGAATTTCAGCCACCTTTCCCAATCATTGCTACAAAGTCTATTGCTACTGGTCTGTATATGTGTGGACATTAGGTAAGGACGGTCTTGGGGTTGGCTTTCATGAAGCCTTCTCTAACCTGGGTCTAAGAATCTGCCCATATACATTATCTAGACTCTCATTTGAAGATTGAACAATTTGGGGACCACAGACCCCCTGGCACTTCACCTAAGAACTAGACCCCAGCATGAATCAGCACCTTAATGAGTATAGGAGGAAATGAGAAAATAATTATTTTATCATTGCAATTAAGAGTCTCATCCATAATACTGAAGGGAGGTTCAAGCAGAGAAATGTATCTCCCTACTCGGAAGTGAAGGAAATTGAATGTAAGAAATAGGAGGAGTAGAACACATATGGCCCCTTGAGCCAAGGGGGAATAAGTCTGTGTTGTTCATAGAAAATAGAGCACAGTGCTGCTCAAGAAACCATCATTGCATATATGTGAAGGGGCAGTTTCAGTGGAATCTCATTGTGTTGAACCTCCAGGATGTTTACTTTCCTAGCCAGAACCTGTTGTTTGTTCTTTCTGACTTTCTCTCCCCTGTGTGTCCTTTGTCTCTTTTGTGAGTCTGTTCAGGTGAATGATTGCACAACTTCTGGTGTAAAAACCTCACTGAATGACAGCAAAGGTTGGTAATGATGTATTAGCATCAGCATGTGCCATGGAAGGCCAGAGTGCTTCTGTCTCTTCACTGTTAACACTGTTGCTTGTAAAACCGTTGCATGAATCACCTCTATTTACACCATGCCATGTCTCATTTACATCTAACAGTTCTTGTACTCATCCATTTACAAAAAGTGCTTTTATTATTGTAAAGTCCTCATTAACATCTGAAAATATTTTTTATGGACACTGTCAAATATTTGGGAATGATTATAAAGCAGGTGTTCAGGTGAGGCTGGGTTTACACATCAACTTTTTATTATGGGTCATAAACATATATAAAATGTAGATTGGAATTATGTCCCAGATGGTAGACTGTAGATGAAAACTCGAGACACGTTAGAACAGCATGTCTGACTACAACTGAACCAATGGTTATTGTACAAATCAAGCTGTTCTTAAATATCACAAAAGCCTAACGCCACAATTTCCTGGTCGGCAAGCAGGGGGCAGGGCTTGCTCGCCAACGTGTAAAATGATGCAGGATGACATCGGGCAGAACTCCCGACATCACCCCGCCTCATTTAAATTTTCAGGTCGAGGGGGGTGCAGCAGAATCAGCTGTGCGCCCACCGACCTGTCTATGGCCAATTGAGGCCATTGACAAAGTAGTTAAAGTAATTAATGGACCCGCCTGTCCAACCTTAATGTTGGTGGGCAGGCCAGGAGCCCTGGTGGGCTTTAAGTAAAAGCATGAAGCCTCATCCACGGGCGGGATGAGGTTTCATGTCGACTTTAAAATTTTTAATGAAAGTGTCAATGAAAGTGACAGACATGTCCCAACTCGTGACAGTGTTTCATGAGGGGACATGTTAGGGAAATTTATCTGTTCTGTTTTAAAAATTTTTTCAGACAGGAGCCGATATCCCTGAGGCAGCACTTAGCATAGCGCTCCCTTGCAGACGTCACGCTGGGCGGGCCATAATTGGGGGCATAAAATGGGGGCGCCAATTGTAGGCACACCTCCACTTTCCCCCCAACAGGGGGAAAATTCTGCCTTTAAGATTTGGCTTCAGCCTAAGTATTGAACATAAAATCACCATATCCATATATGGAGCAATCAAATGCAGCATCCTGCCCAACCACAATTAATGCTAACTGATGGGGTTAGTGGGATGGGGTGGGGGTGGAAAGAGAGACCTTTTCAGCTGTTTAATACCAGTCTTTCACCACTGTCTCTTGCAACTGTTACTCTGGTTTTGAGAGTATAACATGGGAGAAAATGAGAACCGCTAAATTGCTCCCTGAAAATATTTTCCATCTATCATATTTTTAGTTTACTAGGGGCCTGGGATGTGGGGTAGAAACGACTTAGTTGCACACAAAAAGACATTCAGCACATAAAGTAAGTTATTTAAAGTAGCTGTCTGACAGGGTGAAACTCATTGGTTGACCTGCTATATAATGAATGTATTGTGGAGGCTGATTCATGGTTGTTTACATTTCCACTGCAGCTTATGTAAACACTCCAGGAATAATGAAATAGCAATTTCCCATTTATGATGTCACATAGCAATCAAAGTAAGTCTTACCCTATGCTGGCTAAGGTCCATATGTTTTGTTGATTGCTACAAATCTATTGCAAACATTCAAATCTGACAGTGTTTCACTATGTTAAAGGCAGTGTAAAAAAGGCATTTATACACTGCCTTTAACATAGTAAAACATCCCTAGGCTTTTCACAAGAGCTATCAAATAAAATTTAACTCTGCTCCACATGAGATATTAGAACAAGTGACACATTTTTAAAGAGCATTTTAGAGGAGAGAGACAAAGATTTCGGGAGAGAATTGCAATGCACAGAAAGAGGCAATTCAGTCTATTATGCCTGCATTGGCTCTTTTGAAAAAAAATCCAATTAGTCTTACTCTCCTCTTTCCCCATTGCCCTGAAAATGTTTCCTTATCAAGTATACATCCAATACCCCTTTGAAAGCTGCTACTGAATCTACGTTCACCGCCCTTTCATTTAGTGCATTCCAGATCATACAACGCACAGTGTTTAAAAATCTCATCTCATCTCGAGGTGTTTTGCCAATTATCTTAAATCTGGATCCTCTGGTTACTGACCCTCTTACCGGTGGACAATTTCTCCCTATCTACTCTTCTCAAAACACTTCATAATTTTGAACATCTCTATTAAATCTCCCCTTCACCTCGTCTGCAGATTTAGTGATAACAATCTTAACTTCTCCAGTCTCTCAACATAACTGAAGGCACTCATGCCTGGTATCATTCTAAAACATCTCCTCTGCATGCTCTTCAATGCATTGGCATCCTTCCTAAAGTGTGGTTGCCACAACTGAACTCAGTGATCCAGCTAATCTTTAATTTCCCGTAACAAGCAGCTAAAGCTACCTCTGATGGTTGATGTACTACTCATTTATGGTAGTGATGTATTCGGACCAAGAAAAGCTCAATTTGTAATGAATGAATTAGGGTTAACAAGAGGCTGCCTGAAGCCTGTTTCAGGCCCCTATAAGTAACAAGCCATCAGGCCAACTACTAAGAGCCCACCCAACAAAAAAATCAAGTTGTGCAGTTGTTATAAAAATAATTTGCATCATATTTTTCTGTTTACTAATTTTAAAAGTCAGTTTAACATAAAGGGGAATCAAAAAGTCTTATACAGGCATATAGATGGTAAAAAGATGGTATGAGGAGGAGGAGTGGGGCTGATTAAGGATCTAAAAGACTTATGCACGGAAGCGGAGGACATGACTGAGGCATTAAACGAATACTTTGCATTTGTCTTTACTAAGGAAGAAAAAGCTACCCAAGTCTTAGTGACAAAGTTGAGACACAGGATGGGCTAAAAATATATAAAGAGGGTATTAGATAAGACTGGCTGTACTTAAAGCTTATAAGTCACTAGGACCGGATGAGATGCATCCAAGGATATTGAGGGAAGCAAAGGTGGAAATTGCAGAGGCACTGACCATAATCTTCCAATCCTCCTAAAATACAGAGGTTGTGCCAGAGGACTGGAGAATTGCAAATTTTATACCCTTGTTCAAACCAGGATGTAAGGATAAGTCCAGCAACTGCAGGCCAGGCAATTTAACCTCAGGGGAAAGCTTTTAGAAATGATAATTTGGGAAAATTATCACTTCGACAAATATGGATTAATAAAGGAAAGCCAGCACAAATTTGTTCAGGGCAGATGCTGTTTAACTAACTTGCTTGAGTTTTTTGATGAGGTATCAGAGGGGTTTGATGAAAGTAATACAGTTGATGTGGTGTCAAAAGACATTTATTAAAGTGCCACACGACAGGCTTATCAGCAAAGTTGGAGCCCATGGAACAAAAGGGTCAGTAGCAGCCCGGATACTAAAATTGGTAATACGAAAATACGAAACATGACGGGGACGGGCAGTAGTGCCGAACAGTTGCGTTTCAGACAGGAGCAAGGTATATAGTGGGGGTTTCCCCCAGGGCCGCTTCTTTCTTGATCTATATTAATGATCTAGGCTTGGCCTTATGGGGCACAACTTTAAAATTTGCAGGTAACACAAAACTTGGACATTTTGTGAACTACAAAAGATAGATAAACTTCAAGAGGGCATTGACAGGCTGGTAGAATGGGCTAGTAGAAGAGAAGTGTGAAGTGATTCATTTTGGTTGCAACTTTGTTATGGACAAAGAAATCGACAAGTTGCAAAAAAATTGTTTTGGATTGGGGGAGAGTGGATTTTAGTAAAATAAGGCAGGATCTGGCCAAGGTAGACTGAGAACAGTTACTTGTGGGGAAATCGACAGAGGAGCAGTGGGGAGTGTTCAAAAAGGAAATGGGGAGGGTACAGGCTCAACATGTTCCCTCTAGGATGATAGGAAGGAGTAACAAGCCCAGAGAACCCTGGATGACCAGAGATATTCAGGTTACAATAAGAAGGAAAAGAGAGGCTTTTAGCAGGTACAAGAGAAGCAAATCAGTGGAGGCATTAGTGGAGTACAGACAGTGCAGGGTGGAGCTTTTAAGAAAGCAATTAAGAGAGCAAAGAGGGGATATGAGAAAGCTCTGGCTGGTAAAAGTAGGGAAAAACCCAAGATATTCTATAAGTATATCAATGGGAAGAGGATAACCAGGGAAAGAGTAGGGCCCATTAGGGACCAAGAGGGCAATCTATCGGTGGAACCAGAGGACATTGCTAGAGTGTTGAATGAATACTTCACGTCCATCTTCACCCAAAAGAATGAGGATGAAGGTATTGAACTCGGGGAGAGACTGCGAGGTTCTTAAGCAAATTGATATAGGGAGTGACAAGGTATTGGAGGTGTTGGCAGGTTTAAAAGTGGACAAATCTCCAGGTCCAGATGATTTGTGTCCCAGACTGCTGAGGGAGGCAAGGGAGATCACAGGGGCTCTGACCCAAATTTTTAATGCCATGGGGGAGGTGCCACAGGACTGGAGAACAGGTAATGTGGTTCCACTATTTAAGAAGGGCTGTAGAAATAAGCCAGGGAACTACAGGCCAGTGAGTCTTATGTCAGGGGTAGGGAAACTATTGGAGAAAATTCTGAAGGAGAGTATCTATCTCCACTTGGAGAGGCAAGGTTTGATCAAGGATAATCAGCATGGCTTTGTCAGAGGGAGGTCATGCCTAACAAATTTGATTGAATTTTTTGAGGTGACCAGGTGTGTAGATGAGGGTAGTGATGTAGTTTATATGGATTTCAGCAAAGCCTTTGACAAGGTCCCACATGGGAGACTTATAAAGAAGGCAAAGGCACATGGGATACTGGGTAATTTGATAAGGTGGATTCAAAATTGGCTTAGTTATAGGAGACAAAGGGTGATGACAGAAGAATGCTTTAGTGACTGGAAGCCAGTGTCCAGTGGCGTAACACAGGGATCTGTGCTCAGTCCCCTATTATTTGTCATTTATATAATAACATAGATGACTATGTGAGGGGTAGGATTAGTCAGTTTGCGGATGACACAAAGATTGGCCAGGTGGTTAACAGTGAGGTTGAGTGTCTTGGGCTACAGGAAGATATAGACAGGATGGTCAAATGCACAGATAAGTGGCAGATGGAATTTAACCCTGAAAAGTGTGAGGCGATACACTTTGGAAGGAGTAATTTGACAAGGAAGTATTCAATGAATGGCATGACACTAGGAAGTTATGAGGAACAAAGGGAGCTTGGCGTGTATGTCCATAGATCATTGAAGGCGAAGGGGCATGTTAGTGGGGTGGCAAAAAAGGCATATGGGACACTTGCCTTTATCAATCGAGGCATGGATTACAAAAGTAGAGAAGTCATGTTGGAGTTGTATAGAATCTTAGTGAGGCCACAGTTGGAGAACTGTGTGCAGTTCTGGTCGCCACATTATAGGAAAGATGTGATTGCACTGGAGGGGGTGCAGAGGAGATTCACCAGGATGTTGCCTGGGATGAAACATTTAAGTTATGAAGAGAGGTTGGATAGACTTGGGTTGTTTTCGTTGGAGCAGAGAAGACTGAGGGATGACCTGATCGAAGCGTACAAGATTATGAAGGGCATGGACAGGGTGGATAGGGAGCATCTGTTCCCCTTAGTTGAAGGGTCAGTCACGAGGAGACATAAGTTCAAGGTGAGGGGCAGGAGGTTTAGGGGGGATGTGAGGAAAAACTTTTTTACTAAGAGGGTGGTGACAGTCTGGAATGCACTGCCTGGGAGGGTGGTGGAGGCGGGTTGCCTCACCTCCTTTAAAAAGTACCTGGATGAGCACTTGGCATGTCATAACATTCAAGGCTATGGGCCAAGTGTTGGTAAATGGGATTAGGTAGGTCAGGTGTTTATCATGTGTCGGTGCAGACTCGATGGGCCAAAGGGCCTCTTCTGCACTGTAATTCTGTGTGATTCTGTGAACAGGATAGGCAATAAAGGGTACGATTTTAAAGGGGTAGAAGAGCAGAGGGATCGGAGGTATATTTGCGTAATTCTTTTGAGGACAGGCTGAGAAAGCATTTAATTAAGCATATGGGATCCTAAGCTTTATAAATAGGAGCATAGATAATTATCCAATTCCACTTTCTGAAAGAGTGGTGGAGGCAGATTCAATCATGGCTTCCAAAAAAGGAATTGGATAATTACCTGAAGAGAAAAATTTGCACAGCTACGGAGAAAAGGCAGGGGAGTGAGACTAGGTGAGTTACTCTTGCAGAGCCAGTATGAACACAATGGGCCAAATGGCCTCTTTCTATGCTCTAACGATTCTATAATTCTGTGACAGGAAAAATAGGGGCTAAGTTCTTTTGCTGCAAATGGAATACTTAGCAAACAGTAGAATATATGACAAAGTTTAACAGCGAGAATTTAAAATCTTATTTTGAAATAATATTCTTTGGCCTTGATTAACCCCTTACTGTAATGCAAGTATAGATTATCATTCAGGCTATTTGAGTCTACTAAATAAGTAGGGCAGTGTTTTGTGCCCGTTAACTAGAAAGGGATGCTCCTTTAAATTGCATTTGGAATGAATCCTTGGGTATTGCATTTTGTATGGGGGCAAATGGTTGATTAGTAGCAAACATAAGTAAACGCCAATTAAAAACTTCAACAGGCTATTTTCCTACATTGCATTTTCCAAATTTACAAATACAAGTTGCACGAGTTTCGTAAGTAAATGACTGGACGATTAGTTTCAGAAAGCTATGTTTGGCATAATCACACATTGCACCAGCACCATGAAAATTTCCATGTTGGAAACATTCCTTTTGTCTGATATATGTTTGGCTTAACTGTTACTATATTATTTTGTATTTTTATGTTTTATCTTGCCTTCCATGTTGATGGTAATATTTTTTTCCTCTCCAATTATTTTTTCAGCAGAAATCTCAAAACTTGGTTACAGCTGTCCCAGAAGCTGGAACTTCATGAATCCCATATATCCTGAAGCAGAAGCAAGAAGTTTGGGTCAAAGTTCACTGTCTGGGAAGAATGAAAGATTTGGTCCCAATCTGGTTTAAGCAGGCAATGTAGCAAACTGAAGTGGTTACTTCTTTGCCCCTTTCAAAAAGAAACACACAATATTGGAATCTTATCCTACAAAAATAATTTAGTACAACTGCATTTGAAAACAAAAGTAAATTGCATCTTTTGTGTTTCCAGAAAGAACTATTCTACATAATCTAAACCCAACAGTGACTTCCTGGTGATCCTATATAAAACAATGAACATTTGATTAATGTTCCTGTCTAATGCAAACATTTGAAATAGGAAGTTTTGTACTTTGTGGGTAAGTTATTCATCAAAAAAACTGGGCATCTTTTGTCCCCACAAAGGCTATGAACCTTGTAGATTTATTTAAACTATAATCTTAAAGCTGTAAAGCCCAGTGAGAAAGGTTAAAAGTAATATATTTTAGCTGTCTCAACAGAAAAATCCTGGTCAAATGAGCTACATTGTTAATATATATTCACATAAATGCATTTATTGTGAAGACAAAAAATAATATATGCCAGAACAAGAAACATTGAGCCTAATGATAGCTTTGGTGAATATTGTCCTTGTATTTGAGTTTGTGCAATTTAAAACAGAAAAATATACATCCTGACAACATCTGTTACTGAGTAGAATGTTCACCAAGTATAATCATAAAAAAGGTATGTGCAATAAGTTTGCCATTGAGGCCAACTGCTGCAATATTAGCTTTATCAAGCACTGGAGGAAGACAAAATTATATTTATAAACCTTAACAAGAGTATCTAGCATCATGAACATTGTTATTTTACAGCTTTCTGATTTAATAATGTAGTATGGTGGGTGAGAGTACGGTGCAGAGTTAAAACTGGGCTGGATTACTTGGTATTTACTATTGTATTCTATTAGAAATAGTAAATAAATTTAGCACTGGTATTGTTTTTGCCTGAGCGGCCTATGCACCACAGCGTCAAATATGTGGTGTGTGTATATGTATGCATTTGTGTATTTTACACACCCATGCACACATAGGAACAGGCTTATAAAGAATTGCTGCAATTCATTATATATAACAAATGCATGTGCAAGGTCATTCTGTGCAACGTATAGAATAAATTTGTATACACACAAGGATATTTGGGTTCTCTGTCTTTCTATGTATAATTCAGACTTATTGTGCAATCATGGTGCCATTTTTCTAATTACTGAAAAGGTAATTATCTTTTCCCTGCTTAAAAGTTGAGAATTTTCTCCATTAGGATTCCCAATCAAAAATAATGTTTCAATGAATCATATAAGTCCTTAAAACTGTTAATCTGGGTTTCTTGGAGAAAAGCCTCTTCAGTAATCAGAATCTGTATGTTTTGCCAAAGCTTTGAGTCGCATGTGTTTTTAATTTCTGTTTTGCATGGCCATTGTGTAATTAATGAAATGAAAATAAGCCAGGGATCAAGTGGGACTGGGGTTGTTTGCCAAGAAATTCACTGAAAAGGGCAGAAATCCTTTTTCACTGTCTAAGACAATGATTGATCACTGATGTTTGGTATAAACCCATAGGGTTCCCGCATTTAGTAGCCTGAAAACAGTTTATTTTTAAACATTACAGGTTACAAAAGACTGTATGATGCAACAGGTGTCCCTATGGCACAGTTGTATACTGTATAAAGCGTATATACTGATCATTATGTAGTGTTCCTCTTTCAGGCTGTATATATTTTCCCCATGTATATACATTCATTTGTATGATAGCAATGTGTGTATGACACAGTTCTGGGAAATAAAGTGTGTTTCCGGGATTGTTTTGGGAAAGCCATTCTGTGGGAAAGGTGTGCATTTAATGTATGAAATAATAGTTTGTTTTCATTTCATGGTCCAAATAATAAAGACATTAAATGTTCAGTGCCTGATTGATTTGGTAGTGCTCTTAAGATTTTTTAAAACAAACACTCATGTAGCTTGTTAGGTAGGAAGGTCCCCAGTCTGATTAGTCAGTCTATGCTGAGTTGTTTATCTCTTGATATTTTTACCTTATCACAGAATCTTTACAGTGCAGGAGGTGGCCATTGGCTCTCTGAAACAGCATTCTACCTAGTCCCACTCCCCTGCCTTATCTCAGTAAGCTTGCACATTCTTCTTTTTGATAGTAATCCAGTTCCCTTTTGAATTCCTCAATCGAACCTACCTCCAACCTCCCTCTCAGTAAGTTCATTCCAGATGCCAACCACCCTCTGGGTGAAAACATTTTTCCTCACATCATATTTACTCCTTTTGCCAATTATTTTGAATCTGTGCCCTCTAGGTCTCGAGTGAGAACAGTTTCTCACTATTTACCCTGTCCATACTCCTCAGAATCAGGATCTTGAATACTTCTATCAAGTCTCCTTTCAACCTTCTTTTCTCCGAGGAAAACAGTCTCAACCTCTCCAATCTATCCTCATAGCTACAGTTCTTTATCCATGGAATCGTTCATGTGAATCTCCTCTGTATTCTCTCCAATGCCTTCACATTCTTCCTCAAGTATTGTGCCCAAAAATGGATGCAGTACTCCAAATAAGGCCTAACTAGTGTCTTGTACAAATTCAACATGACCTCCTTACTCTTGTACTCAATGCCCCTGTTAAAGCCTAAGATACTCTGTTTTATTAACT
The DNA here is from genome assembly GCF_017639515.1 of Carcharodon carcharias. Taxonomy (NCBI): domain Eukaryota; kingdom Metazoa; phylum Chordata; class Chondrichthyes; order Lamniformes; family Lamnidae; genus Carcharodon; species Carcharodon carcharias. Next base: position 51,976,798 of record NC_054482.1, read on the forward strand.
GCTTTCTCAACGTGCCCTGTCATCTTCAATGACCTATATCACTGAGGCTGCTCTGTCCATGTGCCTCCTTTGGAGTTTCTCCCTTAATTTTATACTTTCTCTGTATTCTTCCTGCCAAAATAAATCACTTCTCTGCATAGAACCTCATCTGCCACTTGTCATTATACTGGATGCCTTGCTATTTCCAAAGATGTCTTTTTGGTTCTCTCCAATCCATATTTCTCAGGTTACACACTAATTGTTAACATATCAGACTTGTAACGTTACAAGCATTTGCAAGCTTGGCCTAAATAGCCAAGTGGTTATGGTACTGGGTTTGTAAACCCAAGATCAAGAGTTCAAATCTCACAATGGCAAACTATGAAACAATGTAACTTCATCTGAAACAGATGGAAATGGGCTTGTACTCGAAAGAGTTACAAGCATTTGCAATTGAAATAGACAAATCTTGAGATCAGTGACTATAGAATGTAGCAATTAATTCTGCCATTCAATCATAAGTATCTGCTATTCAGTGTTTTTTTATGGGTGATTATTGACCAGGATAATATGGTCTTTAAAACACACCTGCACCAAACAAAATACCAGATGAGGCCTCTGTTGAAACTCTTCAACCTACTTTCAGTTCCGGCTCATGAAGAACTTAAACCTGCATTACTCTGACACAGGTGAGAATTACAGAAACTGAGCCAAGCTCATTTAGGGTGCTCTTCTAAAGTTGGAATTAAGGATTATTGGTGAGAATGAGCAGAAAATGATTCAAATGTGAAAATGCGCAATTGTACATTTTTTGATACACTTAAATCTTGGTTAAGTGAACTGATGCAACCAGTAATTTGGAGAAAAGATCATAATGTTTAATTAAAAACAAAGTTTCCACATTCTATGCTCTTAACTGGGCTTCTGTCCTATAAAGTTAAATGAATCTTTTAAATAACACTATATTGTGTTACTGAACACACTGAAGTGGCAATTATGGCAACACTGATCTGTTACAAAAGAAAACAACTGCACCAAGTGCTTTGAGTTGGATTCAATTTCCAGCACACTCCAAAATCCAAATATCTATCAAATTCATCTTTATATTTAAGCCTTTGATGGGCAAAACGTAACATCCTTGTACATTTATGTGTACTGTGAATACTTTTGACAGCACAATAAAAATAGCTTAACGGTGTGTGTGCAGGGATGGTGGTAGGCAAGAGAGAAAGAGATCAAATGAAGACAACACAATACCCATTTTTGAATAAGCTGAGATAATTTATTTTTGTTACAATCTTAAAGTATATGCATCTATTTATATATTAAAATGTGCACTCCAGTTGTCTCTGTGAAGACTTAAAGATTCATGCCATTTCATACACAAGTAAACCTGGGCCACTTTGTACTCCAGTGGAAACATAGGGAGAAAACATTCGTCATTCAGGTCATTAACAACTTAAAGCTTTGGAATTCCTCAAACCTTCACACTGCCCTAAAGACATTTTAGATCATTTGTCATTCTATTCCCTGGAATGAAACTTTGATGTCAGGAAAACTGTCACAACTCTCAGTTTCCTATTTGCTTCAAAAGGAAAGACATGTATTGTGATAATTTTTAATGAGTAAAATGTGCCTAGTAAGCATCAAATGTACAAATCTGCCTAGTACTTCACTGTTGCAGTACTCCATTTCTGTTACTAGTCTCTGCTAGCAAGTCATATAAATGATCCAGCAATCGCGGTCATCAGATATTTGGCAATATAAAATGTGCCAATTATTATTTCCCAATTTATCAGATAATTTCTGCAGACGAGCAATGACCCCAGATATTAGTGGTGTAACAAGTCCACTTGTAATTTGCAGCTTTAGATTAGTTACCTGCATCAGTGTTGATAAAATTAAATGTCAAAGCAGCAACAGCATTTTAAAATAAACTGAAATAAAATGAAGCCTCTCAACTGGTGATGTTGCCTTTATGTTGTTTACTTTTGCTGGCTGAAACACCAGGATGAGATAAACTTGGTCTGAAAAACTTAGAATTGAAGAACAATGGGAAAATTAGTGCTTGTGAACCCTAAACGATTCCATAGGTATAACGCTCTCCTATCCCTCTAGCTGTCAGTTCACAGATCTCAGACTAGGATCAGATCACAAAGTGGAATACAGCTGCATGTAAATGATATGGCATTTATAGAATCACAGAATGATACAGCACTGAAGGAGACCAGTCAGTCATTGCACCCGTGCTGGTTCTTTGAAAGAGTTATTACCCCATTCTCTTGCTCTTTCCTCATAGCCTTGTAAATATTTTCCCTTCAAGTATTTATCCAAGTCCCTTTTGAAAGTTACAATTGAATCTGCTTCCTTTCAGACAAAGAAGTCCAGATTACAACAACTTGCTGTCTAAAAATGTTGCCCCTTGTTCTTTTGCCTATCATCTTAAACCTCTTTCCTCTGGTTACTTACCTGTTTGCTGCTGAAAACTATTTTTCCTTTTTTACTCTAATCAACACCATTCATGATTTTGAACACCTCTATCAAATGTCCTCTGAATCTTCTATGCTCTAAGGAGAACATCCCCAACTTTGATATTCCCTTCACAAAGCTAAAATCCCTCATTTGGTACCATCCTAGCAAATCTCTTCTTGCAGCCTAGTCCTTGATATTTTGGTGAATTGAACACAATATTCTAGCTGATGCCGAACCAGTACCTTAAAGGTTTAGCATAATTTCTTCTCTTTTGTAACCTATGCTGCAACTGCTCAAGCCACGGATTCCATATACTTTCCTTTCAATAACAAACAGCTTCTCAACTTCTCCTGTTGCCCTCAATGATGTGTTCTGTTCTTGCATACCCTTTAAAATCGTACAATTTATTTCATATTGCCTCTTCTCATTCTTCTACCAAAATGTATCACTTCACACTTTTCTACATTTAATTTCATCTGCCATTTACCTGCCCATTTCATCAGTGCATTTTGTGTCATTCTGAACTTCATTATTGTTATTATTTAATCACAAACCAAATCCTCTATTCAGTGCATTGACTATTGTGCAAATGAGGTCTTAACTTACCTAGTTTATAATATTCTAATTCTAACCTCATGGATTGCAAATTTTATTTTTTTTGCGAATCCGTTAATAGCATTGTAAATACATTTGCCAGCTCAGGTGAGATCTATTATTTGATGTACTTCACATTTGCAAACCAATCGGGAAATAGTCACACCTGTACATCTATAACAAAGTAAACAGCTGCGTTGATATAAAACAGGGTCCAGGTCTTAAAGACAACATGTTGCTGAAAGCTGGATTTCTTTCCACAAAGTAAACATTAAGAGGTTTTGATCAAAAACAAAGGTTCACATTATTAAAGCAAAAAAGATCAAGCCTCATACCCAAAGTAAAATGCAATACTTATTAAATACTAAGCAAGCGTTTATGGTATTTAACGATTATATCATCTTTTGAATTCCAACTATAAACTCATCATAACTAAGGTTAGTCCCTTGATTTCAGATGCATTTCAAGTTTCCCAAAATGCAAATCCACTGTGAACAATCTGCATTGTCCTAACTGATGCTATAGTATTCAGTGTCTGACTTGTACCTCAATGTGGTAAAGTGCTTGTAGCGATTATGTAGAAGGCAACCAACACAACTGCTAAAATCCTAATGAAGCTCCATCACTGAGCGACCAACCAACAGAAGCATTCATTTACCATTTGGACATGCTGACTATAGAGATGGCAGATCAGATTGGCTTATAGAGTAAAGTAGTTACGTATTTCTTCTTATACCGATGGGTGGCACTAAGAACCATCACGCCATCCTAGGACAGAAAAGTATTTATTAAAACATTAAAAGTCAGCATTAACTTTGAACTGATCTTAGAATAGCCAACCAGGTTGAGATCAGGTGAAGTATATCACTGAGCAACCAAGAGGAGATTTGATGTACCATATAGCGAATAATTCAGTTAAGATACAATAAAAAGCAATCTTCTCATTATATTGAGCTAGGATACCAATTTGCTGACATCACAAACAATTGTAACACTCTTCCTTTATTATGACCTGTCAAGTTAAATAGCTCAGAAGTGGTACCAACCAATAAGTCGGCTCACTGAAATGCAATAAGAGTATGTGACATTTAAGAAGGACAGGAAGCTAAGAAAAGGTGGAGAGGTGGCTCTGTTAATTAATGATAGTATCAGTGCATTAGAGAGGGATGACCCAAGTTCACAAAACCAGAATGTAGCAGTTTGGATGGAGATGAGAAACGATAAAGGCAAAAAGTCACTTGTTGGAGTGGTGTACAAGCCTCTTAATCGTAACAACACTGTAGGACAAAGTATAAAGGAAAAGATAATGGGAGCTGGTCGGAAAGGTACAGTAATAATGATGGGGGTATTTTAATCTACATATAAACTGGGAAAATCAGATGGGCAAAAGTAGCCTCGATGAGGAGTTCATAGAATATTTTCGGGATAGTTTCTTGGAACAGCATATCCTGGAGCCAACCAGAGAGCAGGCTATACTAGGCCTGATACTGCGCAATGAGATGGGGTTAATTGATAGCCTCAGTGAAGACCCCCTAGGGAGCAGCGATCAAAATATAACTGAATTTTACATTCAGTTGCAGGGAGAGAAGAGTGGGTCCAAGACTAGTATTTTAAGTTTAAATAAGGGCAATTATGAGGGCATAAAAGCAGAGCTAGCTACAGTGAACTGGCAAATGAGGATAAAGGATAGTTCCATAGAGAAGCAGTGGCAAACTCTTAAAAGGATATTTCAGAATACACAGAATAGACACAGCTTCATACTGTTTTTAACTTTTTTAGTTAACTATGGATGGTGGGTTCTCCCCCTGGAAGTTTTCGTTCTCATTGGAATGTATCCATTCCATCGCCCTTTTGACATTAACATTGCTGAATCCCCCACTATCAACATCCTGGGGGTTACCATTGACCAGAAACTGAACTGGACCAGCCATATAAATACTGTGGCTACAAGAGCAGGTCAGAGTCTAGGAATTCTGCAGCGAGTAACTCACTTTCTGACTCTCCAAAGCCTGTCCACCATCAACTAGGCACAAATCAGGAGTGTGATGGAACACTCTGCACTTACCTGGATGAGTGGAGCTCCAACAACACTCAAGAAGCTTGACACCATCCAGGACAAACAGCCAGTTTGATTGGCACCCCATTCACAATCACTCCCTCCACCACTGATGCACAGAGGCAGCAGTAAGCACCATTTACAAGGTGTACTGCAAGAACTCACCAAGCCTCCTTAGACAGCCCCTTCCAAACCCGCGACCACTACCTTCTAGAAGGACAAGGGCTGCAGACACTTGGGAACATCACAACCTGGCCGCTTCCCTCCAAGCCACTCACCATCCTGACTTGGAAATATATTGCCGTTCCTTCAGGGTCTCTGCGTCAAAATCCTGGAACTCCCTCCCTAACAGCACTGTGACTGTACCTATACCACAGGGGCTCCAGCGGTTCAAGGCGGCAGCTCAGCAGCACCTTCTCAAGGGCAATTAGAGATTGGCAAATAAATGCTGGCCTAGCCAGCGACACCCATATCCCATGAATGAATAAAAAAAATTCAAAAAAGGGAGACAGAAAGCAAGAAACTACAAGTCAGTTAGCTTAACATCTGTCATAGGGAAAATGTAAGAAATTATTAAAGATGTTATAGAATGGCACTTTGAAAAGTTGAGGGAAATCAGGCAAAGTCAACATGGTTTGGTGAAAGAAAAATCATGTTTAACCAATTTGTTGGAGTTCCTTGAAGAAGTCACATGTGCTGTGGACAAAGGGGAACTGGTGGATGTACTGTACTTAGGTTTCCAGAAGGCATTTGATAAGGTGTCACATCAAAGGTTATTGCAGAAAATAAAAGCTCATGGTCCAAAAATCTATTTCCTTCTTAAAAATATTCAATGACTTGGCCTCCACAGCCTTCTGTGGTAGAGAATTCCATGGGTTCACCATCCTTTGAGTGAAGAAGTTTCTCATCTCAGTCCTAAATGGTCTACCCTGTATCCTGAGATTGTGTCCCTTTGTTCTAGACTCCCCAGCCAAACAAATCATCAACCATGCATCCAGTCAGTCCATCCCTGTCAGAATATTATATGTTTCAATGAGATCTCCTCTCAATCTTCTCAACTCTGGTGAATACAGGCCTAGTTGGTCCAACCTCTCCTCATACAACAATCCTGCCATCCCAGGAGTCAGTATGGTGCACCTTCACTGCATTCCCTCTATGGCAAGTAAATCCTTTCTTAGGTAAGGAGACCAAAACTGCACAAAATGCTCCAGATGTAGTCTCACCAAGGCCCTGTACATCTGCAGTAAGACATCCTTGCTCCTATACTCAAATCTTCTCACAATGAAAGCCAATATATCATTTGCCTTCTTAACTGTTTGCTGCACCTGCATACTTGCTTTCAGTGATTGGTACAAGGACACCTAGGTCCCTTTATACATCAACACCTCCCAATCTATCACCATTTAAATAATACTCTCCCATTCTGTTTTTCCTACCGAAGTGGGTAACTTCACACTTATCCACGTTATGCTGCATATGTCATGTATTTGCCCATCACTTCAACCTGTCGCTTTGAAGCCTCTTAACACCCTTCTCAAGACTCACATTCCCTCCGAGTTTCATGTCATCTGCAAACCTGGAAATGTTATATTTGGTTCCCTCATCTAAATCACTGATATTTATTGTGAATAGCTGGGGCCCAAGCACTGATCCCTGCGGTATCCCACTAGTCACCACTTGCTACTCAAAAAAAGACCCATTTATTCTTACTGTTTCCTGTCTAACCAATTCTCAATCCATGCCAAAATATTAATCCCAATTCCATTTGCTGTAATTTTGCACACTAAGCTCTTATGTGGGATTTTATCAAAAGCTTTCTGAAAATCCAAATACACCACATCCACTGGTTCTTCCTCATCTATTCTGCTAGTTATGTCCTCAAAAAACTAAAGCAGGTTTGTCAAACATGATTTCCCTTTCATAAATCCACGGTGACTTTGTCTAATCCGTTGATATTTTCTAAGTGTCCCGTTATCATATCCTTTAAAATAAGCTCCAGCATTTTCCCTGCTACTGAAGTTAGGCTAGCCGGTCTGTAAGTTTGCTGCTTTCTCCCTCCTTCCTTTTTTAAATAATGGGGATTGTAACTCGCAGTGGAAGTGAAGAGAAGCTTCGGAGACTGACTATCCTGTGGATGACATTAAGCACATGCACTCATCCCAAGCCTTGGACAAGGTTTACCCTGGACAATAATTCTGAATAAGTATAATTACTTGAGCATCTAAAGGTCTTCTGTAAACTCTGCACCCAATATTGACTCTTCAGTGTCTTTATTCTGGGCTCTCCGCATAACTGGCAGTGAACAATTAACTGAAGGATCTAATGTGCTGCAACAAGCTGATAAAAGGAAATGGAAAAAATGAATACTGCTTCCACTATTTCCACACTGATCACATTTAAGCTGAATAGAAGTTGAAATGTATGACAAACTTACTTTTATGGAAAGTGCATATAGATGATTCAGCATCACATGGTTCGGTTCAGGTAATAATGCAGGATCACACTAGATGAGCAAGACAGATATGCTAATTAATCTCAGGGTCTGTCAATTGCTTACGTTAGACAAAATAATAAAGAGTAATACTTAGTTGAGCCTCACAGATCTCTAAAGACTGCTTGAAAAATAACAACATTCCAATCTGAACTATTTGTATCAACTCAAATGCCACTAAAATTCCTGAAGTTCAAATATTGATGCTAAAGTCAAGGAAAAGAAAAATTTCAGGAAATGTGGGAGAACTTTGGAAGGAAAACAGAAAATACTAGAACAGCTGAAAATGAATTGAGGTGCAAAGGACAAATGATACCTAAATAAAATACTGAGAGTGTGAATAAGTAGAAAATTGGAACTTGAGACATAAATATTGACTTGCCATCCAATTACTATACATTAAACCTTCCAGGGTTTAAAACAGTATGGGATATTTCACAAATAAAATAAGAATTGAAGACTGACAAATCTCCTGGACCCGAGGCTGTTTATGCTCGGAAGATGCAGGAGAGTAGGAAAGAAACTTGCTGATTTCTAGTTATACTCATGAAAGAATCATCGGTTACTGAAGACGTTCTGCAGATTAAAAGCAACGTAGTATAAAAATGAGCGGCAGATATGGTCTAAGCAGAGACAGTGTCCCTGAAGCAGGCAAAATAACAAACCATTTTAAGTAACAGTCTGAATGCCTACTTATCCAACAATCAATAGTTTTTAAAGAAATAATCAAGATTTGAAACATACATACGAATTTGGAACAGGAGTAGCCCACTCGGCCCTTCGAGCCTGCTCTGCCATTCCATAAGATCATGGCTGACCTGATTGAAACCTCAATTCCACATTCCCCCCTAACCCTGATAACCTTTCACCCCCTTGCTCATCAAGAAGCTACCTACTTCTGCCTTAAGAATATTCAAAGACTCTGCTTCCACTGCATTTTGAAGAGAAAAAATTACCTAAATGGGTGACCACTTATTTTTAAATAGTGGCCCCAGTAGTAGATTCTCCCACAAGAAGAAACATCCTCTCCACATCCACCCTTTCAAGACCCCTCAGGATCTGATATGTTTCATTCAAGTCACCTCTTACTCTTCTAAACTCCAGCAGATACAAGCCTAACCTGTCCAACCTTTCCTCATAAATAAGGAGACCAACACTGTACACCTTATTCCAGATATGGTCTCACCAATGCCCTGTATAACTGAAGCATAACCTCCCTACTTTTGTATTCAATTCCCCTCACAATAAATGATAACATTTTACTTGCTGTACCTGTATACTAGCCTTTTGTAATTCATTCATCAAGACACCTAGGTCCCTCTGCATTTCAGAGCTCTGCAATCTCTCATCATTTAGATAATATGCTTTTTTTGTTAATTTATCCTGCCAAAATGGACAATTTCCCACATTATGCTCCATTTGCCAAGGCTTTGACCCCTCACTCAACCTATCTATATCACTTTGTAGCCTCCTTGTGTCCTCTTCACATTTTACTATCCTACCTATCTTCGTGTCATCAGCAAATTTAGCAACCATAACTTTGGTCCCTTCATCCAAGTCATTTATATGAATTGTAAAAAGTTGAGGCCGCAGCACTGATCCCTTGGCACACCACTCATTACATCTTGCCAACCAGAAAAAGACCCATCTATGCCTACCCTCTGTTTCATGTCAGCTAGCCAATCTTCTATCCATGAAAGTATGTTAAACCCTACACCATGAGCTTTTAGTTTTCACAATAAATGTGGCACCTTATCAAATGCCTTCTGGAAATCTAAATACAGTTCTTCCACTGGTTCCCCTTTATCCACAGCATATGTTACTTCTTCAAAAACCGCCAGTAATTTGGTTAAACATGATTTCCTTTTTACAAAACCTTGTTGACTCTGCCTGATTATCCTGAATTTTTCCAAGTGCTCTGCTATAACATCTTATAGCTTCTAACATTTTCCCGATGACAGATGTTAAGCTAACTAACCTGTAGTTTCCTGCTTTCTGTCTCCTTTCCTTTTTGAATAAAGGAGTTACATTACCTATTTTCCAATCTAATGGAATCTTGCCCTGAACCTAGGGAATTTAGGAAAATGAAAACCAAAGCATCAACTATCTCACTAGCCACTTCTTTTAAAGCCCTAGGATGGAGTCCATCAGGACCTGGAGACTTATCAGCCCACTGCTCCAATATTTTTCTCAATACCACTTTCCTGGTGATTGTAATTTCTAGCCCCCCCACTGTCCCAACCCCAAGTTCCTCTTTCCCTTCTATTTCATGATTTACAGCTATTTCTGCAATGTTACTTACATGCTCTATAATGAAGACCGATGCCAAACACTGGTTCAATTTATCTACCATCTCCCTATTTTCCATTATTAATTCCTCAGACTCGCTTTCTACAGGACCGACACTCACTTCGCCATCTCTTAAAAAATATTTGTAGAAACTCTTACTAGCTTTCTTTATATTTCTAGCTAGCTTTCTCTCGTACTCTAATTTTTCCTTGCTTATCAATTTTTTGACCATTTGTTGCTGTTTTTTATATTCTGTCCAATCTTCTCACCTGCCACCCATCTTGGCGCAGTTACATGCTTTTTCTTTAAGTTTGATACTATCTCTAATTCTTTTAGTTAAACACTAATGGCAAGATCTCCCCTTGGAATTTTTCTCTCTCTTGGAATGCATCTATTCCGTGTATTCTGAAGTATCTCCTTAATTGTCCACCACTGCATCTCCATTAACCTATCCCTTAACCTCATTTGCCAGTTGACTTTAGTTAGCTCTGCTTTCATGCCCTCATAATTGTCCTTATTTAAGTTTGAAATACTAGTCCTGGGACCCACTCTTCTCTCCCTCAAGCTGAATGTAATAGTTAATCATATGATCGCTGCTACCTAGGGGCGCCTTCACCATGAGGTGATTAATTAATCCTATCTCGTCGCACAATACCAGATCTAGTATAACTCTGGTTGGTGCCAGAGTGTGCTGTTCTAAGAAACTATCCCGAAAAATTCTATGAATTCCTCATCTTGGCTACCTTTGCCCATCTGACTGTCCCAGTCTATATGCAGATTAAAATTTCCCCATGACTATTGCCAAGTTTTTCTGACAAGCTCCCATTATTTCTTTCTTTGTGCCTCATGCCACTGTATAGTCACTGTTAAGGGGCCTGTACAGCACTCCCATGAGTGACTTCTTCCTTTATCATTTCTCATCTTCAGCCAAACTTCTTCTACATCCTGGTTTCCTGAACTTCGGTCATCCCTCTCTATTGTGCTAATACCATCATTAATTAACAGAGCCACCCCTCCACGTTTTCCTAGCTTCCTACTCTTCCTAAATGACATGTACCCTTCATTATTCAGGTACCAATCTTTGTCATCCTGCAGCCATGTTTCTGTAATGGCTATCAGATCATACTTACTTGTTTCTATTGCGCACTTAGTTCATCTGTTTTTTTTTTAATGCTATGTGCATTCACATACCGAGCCTTTAGTTTCATCCTTTTATTATTTTTGTAACCTCTAGCCTTTACTGTCGATTTACTCTTAGATTTGTACTCCCATACTCTGTCCCATCCGGTCATGGTCTTTTTATCACTTCCTGTTGAAGATGGCAGGGCATGTTGAGAGAGCAGTTACTAAAGCATATAGTTTCTTAGGCTTCATTAATAGGGGAATTGAGTACAAGAGTAAGGAGGTTATGTTGAACTTGTATAAGACTCTAGTCAGGCCTCATCTGGAGCACTGCATCCAGTTCTGGGTGCCATATTTGAGGAAGGATGTGAAAGCATTGGAGAAAGTACGAAGGAGATTCCAGAGATCTGGGGCTTGTCTTATGAGGAGAGATTGAGCAGTTTAGGCCTATACTCGCTAGAGTTTAGAAGGATGAGAGGAGATCTAATTGAGGTATATAAGATGCTAAAGGGGATAGACAAAGTAGACGTGAAGCGGATGTTTCCCCTTCTGGGGCATTCTAGAACGAGAGGCCATAGTTTTAGGTTAAGGGTTGGCAGATTTAAATCAAAGATGAGGAGGAATTACTTTTCTCAAAGGGTCGTGAATCTGTGGAATTCACAACCTCAGAATGCAGTGGATGCCGGGATGCTGGATAAATTTAAGGAGGAGATAGACAGATTTTTAATTAGTAATGGGTTGAAAGGTTATGGGGAGAGGGCGGGAAATTGGAGTTGAGGCCAAAATGAGATCAGCCATGATCGTAATGAATGGCGGGGCAGGCTCGAGGGGCTGAATTGCCTACTCCTGCTCCTAGTTCTTATGTTCTTAGGAGATACACAAGAATGATTCGTGGGGTGAAGAACTGTAGCTATGAGGGTAGATTGGCGAGTTTGGGACTGTTTTCCTTGGAGAAAAGAAGGTTGACAGGAGACTTGATAGGGGTATTCAAGATCCTGAGGGGTATGGACAGAAACTGTTCTCAAGAGAACTTCAGGAACGAGAGGGCACAGATTCAAAATAATTGGCAAAAGGAGTAAATGTGATGCGAGGAAAAATTTTTTCACCCAGAGGGTGGGTTGGATTCTAGAACAAACTTCCTGAAATGGTGGTGGAGGCAGGTTCGATCAAGGTTTTCAAAAGGGAATTGGATTGCTACCTGAAAAGGGAGAATGTGCAAAGATTACAGGGATAAGGCTAGGGAGTGGGACTAGGACTAGGTGGAATACTCTTTCAGAGAGCCAGTGCAGACTTGATGGGCAGAATGGCCTTCTTCTACACAATAAAGATAGTGATACTGTGAACATCTTTCGCTCTTGCCTTATCTCTACTCTTTGATTAACCACATCTTCCCAAATTTGATCCCCTGAACCCACTATTTAGTTTAAAACCCACTCTACTTCGCTCGTACATTGGTCTCAACACAGTTCAGGTGTAGGCCATCCCAATGGTACAGATCCCACTTTCCCCAATATTGGTGCCAGAACCCCATGAACTGGAACCCACTTCTCTCACACCAGTTTTTGAGCCACATATTCATCTCTCTAATCTTATGTACCCTATGCCATTCTGCACGTGGCTCAGGTAATAATCCTGAGATTACCACCTTTGAGGTTTTGCTTTTCAATTTAGTGCCTAGCTCCTCACAGTCTCTAGGCAGAACCTCTTTCCTAGTTCTACCCAAATCATTGGTACCTACATGGACCCTGACAACTGGATCCTCCCCCTCCCACTGAATGTTCCTCCCCAACCCTGAGCAGGTGTCCCGAACCCTTGCACCAGGCAGGCAACATAGCCGTCTGGACTCTCACTCTTTGCTACAGTGAACGGTGTCAATCCTCCTCACTTTACTGTTCCCTACTACCACTACATCCCTTTTTGATCTCCCCACCCCTCTGAATGGCTTCCTGTACCACAGTGCCACAATCAGTTTGCTTATCTACCCTGAAGCCTGCGGTCTCATCCAAACAAGCTGAGAACACCTCAAACCTATTGGACAATTGCAAAGGCTGAGGCTCCTGCACTCCTGGTCCCCTTACCTCCCTCACTCACAGTCACACCCTCCTATCCCTGACCACTGACCAAATCAAAATACCCTAAGTGATATGACTGCCTCCTAGAATAAAAACATCCAGGTAACTTTCCCCCTCCCTGATATGTCGCAGTGTCTGCAGCTTGACCTTCAGCTCAATTACTCTGAGCTGAAGCTCCTTGAGCTGCAAACACTTACTGCAGACATGTTTGCCCTGGATCACACTGGCATTCAGAAGCTCCCACACGCTGCAGCCTTGACACACACCTGTCCTGCCATCCTTAATGTGTCTTATTATTCACTTATTTATTTTCCTTTTTATATTTTTTTATTAGAGGGGGAAATCCTTGTCGAGAAGCTTTCTAAACTCTTGGAAGGCCTTTGACAATTTCCCACAGAGAACATTTTGTAAAATTAAAAATCATGGGAAACTTGAATGAATGTGGATAGGATTTATTTTTAAAAATAAGTGACAGTGCATACTGGTGAGAAGCATTGTGTCCTTTGGGGGAGTTGGTGTCAAGTGCAGTACTGCAGACCTCAGTATTTGGACTCCTATGGTTTCATAGCTAAAACGTTTGAATGCGGAATTCAGCTAAAAGCTTATTAAATTAACAGAGGACTTTAAAGTAGAGGGAGCAGTAAGGATAAGAGTTAACAACCTGTGAAAAGGATTTAGTTTGGTTATTCAATTAAGCAGGCAACTGAAGTTTAATATTGAAATTGAATGTTCAGAGAGAAAAAAATGAGCAACAGTAGTACATGAAGAATTAGGATTTATATAGTTCCTTTCACAACTTCAGGCTGTATAAGTGCTTACATCCAATTAAGTATTTTTGAATTATAGTCACTCTTGTAACGTAGTGAAACACAATTTGAGCACAAAGATCCCCAAAGACAGCAATGATATAAATTACCAGATAATTTTTTTTTTAAATGTTGCAACATACCTTTAATGATTCATTGAGAAAATTTAAAGTTGGAGTTTATTTTTGGAAAAAACAAAATGTTTTCGTTCTTCCATATAAGCACTTGACAAATGCATTTAAAAACAGTTTACGTTCCTGCCTCAGTCTTGTATGTACTATTATAGGATTCTGAAGATTTAAAATTATATATAAATTGTAAGCAGCTGAAATAACGCTGGGACCTCAATGCCAAGATGAAATGACAGATTTGGTTTAAGTTATGTCAGCAGCATAGCTGCTTTAATAAACTTACTGAAATATGTGTGTCCTTGTTGAGAATGACCTGGAGCAAATGGGGAGGTAAAATGGGAGGTGCCTTAAAGCGCTCTTCAGGCCTCAGCACATACATCTCCTGATGGTATGGTCCTGGGGGGGAACTTGACAAATCTAAAACAAACAGAATATTACATCAGTAGAGAAGAGTATATACAATTCATGAAAAAAACAGCTGTGTACACATATGATCTCCCTCAGATCAGACAGTGTGGCATCATTTAATACATTCCACCCAATTTAATATCCAAAATCATAAGAAATAGGAACAGGAGTAGGCCATTCGCCATTCAATAAGATCTGATCTGATTGTGGCCTTAATTCTACTCACCTGCCCTACCCCTCATAACCCTTTATACCCTTGTCCATCAAAATCTGTCTAACTCAGTTTTTTTATATATTCAATGGCTCAGCCTGCATTGCTCTCTGTGGAAGAGAATTCCAAAGACTAACTGAGAGGAAATTCCTCATGTCTTAAATGAGACAACCTTTATTTTGAAAATGTACCCACTAGTTTAGATTCGCCCACAAAGGGAAACATCCTCTCAACACCTACCCTGTGAAGTTCCCTCAGAATCTAAAATGTTTCATTAAGATCACCTTTCATTCTACTAAACTCCAATGAGTGCAGGCCCAACGTGCTCAATCTTTCTTCATAAGACAACCTCTTCATCCCTGGAATCAGCCTAGTGAACCTTCTCTGAACTGCTTCTAATGAAAGTATATCCTTCCTTCAGTAAGGAGACCAGGACTGTGCACAGTACTCTAGGTGCAGTCTCACCAATGTAAGACTTCCCTACTTTTACTCAATCCCCCTTGCAAGAAAAGGCCAACATTTCAATTGCCTAATTACTTGCTGTCTTTTGTGATTCATGTACAAGGACACCTCTGTGCTGCAGCATTTCGTAGGCTCTCTCCATTTAAATTATATTCTGCTTTTCTATTTCTCCTGCCAATGTGGACAACCTCACATTTTACCACAGTACATTCTAGCTTCCAAATTTTGTCCCATTCACTTAACATACTTATAGCCCTTTACAAACTCTTTGTATCCCCCTCACAACTTGCTTTCCTACCCAACTCCATATCAGCAGCAAATTTGGCTACAATACTGTCAATCCAAGCCATTAATACAGATTAGGTGGCTGAGACCCCAGCACTGATCCTGTGGCATTCCACTAGTTACAGTTTGCCCTCCTGAAAATTACTGATGTATCCCATCTTCGTTTCCTGTTAGTTAGCCAGTCCTCTAACCACGCTAATATTATCACCCCCAACATCATGAGCTCTAATCTTCTGCAGTAACCATTTATGTGGCACTTTATTGAATGCCTTTTGGAAATCCAAATACACTACATCTACTGGTTCCCCTTTATCCATTCTGCTTGTTACATCCTCATTGAACTCTAGTAAATATGTTAAATATGATTTCCCTTTCACAAAACCACATTGACTCTGTCTGATTGTATTAAGACGATTTTCTAAATGACCTGCTACTATCTCCTCAATAATGGATTCAAGCATTTTCTCAATGACAAATGTTAGACTAAGTGGCCTTTGGTTTCCTGCTTTGTCTCCTTTCTTTCTTGCTTGAATCATGGTGCTCCACTTGTGGTGCTCCAATCTGCTGTGACCTTTCCAAAATCTTGGAAATTTTGGAAGATTACAACCACCCTTTAAGCCCTTATATTTCAGGCCTTTAGTCCCAATAGCTTTCCAAGTACTTTTTCTCCAGTGATAGTCATTGTTTTAAGTTCCTCCCTCCTTTTTGTACATTGATTTTCTACCATTCATGGGATGCGTTGTATCTTCTACTGTGAAGACAGAACTTGTTCAAAGTTTCTGCCAATTCCTTGTTTCCCATTATTAATTTCCCAGTCTCATCCTCTAAAGGGCCAAGGCTTACTTTAGCTACTTTACTTCTTATCTATTTGCAGAAGTTTTTATCGTTTGTTTGTTTTTGCATTTCTGGCTAATTTTCTCACATATTCCAAATTCTCCCTCTATTTTTTTAAGTCATCTTTACTAATTTCTAAAATTTTCCCATTGTTCTGGGCTACCACTAATCATTGTTGCACTGTACACCTTTTCTTTCAATTTGATACCATCCTTAACTTTCTTAGTTAGTTACAGATGGTGCACCTTTGAAACATCTTTCTTTCTCAGTGGAATATATCTTTGCTGAGAGTTGGGAAATATCTGCTTAAATGTAGGAAATATCTCCTTAAAAGTTTGCCACCACTTCTCTATTGTCTTACCCTTGTGGTTCTACTTTTTAATTTTGTCCCTAGCTGCTCATACTCCCTCAGCAGAACCTCTTAGTCCCACCTTTGTCATTGCTACCCTGCCAAGCACCTGCCACCCTACCCATTTACCTCACTCATTCACTAACACACTGAAAATGTCCCAAAGCTTTTCAGTCTGCTAGTGAATGAAGACTTACCAAAATACAGCAGCCAGTAGCATAAAAAGCAGGAATGGCTTGGCTTATCCCGACAATCCTGCACCACAAAAAGGGACTCTGAAAACAGGTGCACTCTGCATTTCTGATGAGGCCCAGTTCAGAAGTCTGGGCCAGAAATACAGAGCTCCATCTTAGTGCAAAAAGAGGGGAAGATTCGGCTCTTAAATTATTAGGCAGAGATAAGTTCAATTTCATTCAGCTGCCTCCAAATATATATATTTTTCTCTGTATTATCTTTCCCTTTAATAAACTGATTTTAATCAACTGTGATTTTCCTTTGACAGACTGTATTATCCACAGCTGTATATTCCTCACCCGAGGTATCTGAACACTCCAGCGAGTCCAGTTTGAGGGCGTCAAACACTTCAAAGTCAGATTTCTTGACTTGAATAACATTATTGATTGTCCCAAGCTGACTGGTTGTCACTGGCTGAAAAGAAAAAGAGAGACAATACTGCATTCCTTCATAGTTCCCTTATGGCATTCTCTAGTTTAAGTATTTTGCCTTTTACTAGCAATTTTTGTGGAAGATTATTTTATGCCAGATTCTTTTTCCCTATTTCCCAAAAATGTATATACTGCTCCTTAAATAAAAGGTCATGCAATTTACAGCACAGGATGAGGCCACTTGGCCTTTCATGCCTGCACTAGGATTCGTAACAATATGCTTTCATATTCTCCATTTTGAAATATTTATCAAATTCTTTTTTAAAAGGATATGATCTCTGCCTCGATTGTTACTAGTAATAAAAGTATTCCATTTCTATTTGAAATATTTTTTTCTAACTAGCTCTTCATTCATCTAGTAATAATCCTAAAATAGCCCCTTTTGCAAATTCGACAACCAATGGAAACAATCTTTCACTGTTTACCTTCCCAAAATCCTTATTGGGCCACATCCCCCTAATCTTTTTTGTTTCACTGAAGAAAAATCCTCATTATTTAAACCCATCTGCCAAATTATAACCTCTCATTCCTGGTATAATCTTAAGTCTAGTGAATCTTCACTAAGTTTTCCATGGGTGTAATACCTCTTGTAATGCTTCTTGTAATGGAGTGTCCAAAACTGCATACAGTGCTACAATTATGACCTATCCATTGCCTTGTATAATATCAACATCACTTTTAATTCAGGGCCCTTTTGTACAAAACCCAGAAACCCATTGGGTGGAATTTTCCCATTCTTCCCACTGCGGGTTTTGTAGCAGGAGGGAGTAGAGAATTCAGTAGCAGGCAAAAAGTCAGAAACTTGCCAGGATAAAAGTAGTTTGTGATTTTGCTGATGGCAGGTTAGTTATCCCGCTGCCTAGTGGCATGAAGACCATTTGCATCCATTACCATCTCATGAATGCTCATTAAAACAGCTGCTCGCCAGAATCTCATGATGCTTCCCAATCCAGCAGGAAATTACATCAGCCTGAAACCCATTTGGAAAGAAGTGGTGTGCACGCATCAGACCTCCATTCGCTCGTGACTTCGAATTGAGTTCAACATACATAGCCTACCTGCCGTAGTGCTGTGTCGGTCTTTAATGATGAATGCCACACTGCTGGTGCTGCAAGGTTGGTCTGCTCCTGCTCTTTACCTACATTGTCCAGAAGGACACCACTGTGCTGCGATACTCATGCAGACCTCCACTTCAGACCCTGAGCTGTATTCCAGCCAGGATTGGGGAGTGACAGGGTTTTCTGCTCCCAGTGGCTGACAGCGTTGTCCATAAAGGCACCACAGTGCAGTGGTACTCAGATAAAACTCCACTTTCAGGAACGATCATTTTGACTGGGGATGGGGTGTGAGAAGCGGGTGGGGATGCCAAACACAAGGGAGGTAATGAAGAAGGAAGGCTGTGCAAGGGCTGCAAGGGGGTAAAGGGGGCACGACGGAAGGCAGAAGGACAAGGAGGAAGAGATGGGGAACAATGGAAGGCAGAGGATAGACCGAGGGGTGGGAAGCCAGAGCCCAATAAGGGTTTGTGAAACACTGACTTTCAAAGGGTTCAAAGGAATACCACATGTTTTACTGGAAGAGGTGTTGTTAGTGTGGCACAAGAGGGATAGGTCATACAGAGACTCAGCAGATGGAGGGTGGGGGTGGCTTGGGAGGGGAACACTGTAAGCCTCAGTCATCAGGGCAATGTGGAAAGTCCAAGTCCTGGACATTCCTGTAGCTATGTGGAAAGGAGTCAGAGTACAGACAGGACAGGAACTATGTGGAAAGGAGTCAGAGAGTAGAGGCACCCAGGAGCTATGTTGACCTCAAGGTCATAAGTCAGAGGTAGGAAATAGCTCGGGGTGCAGCGGGCATGCAGCATGGAGGATCATTGGAAGCACAATGTACTCCAGCTATAGGGAGGGGCAAAGGACTCTGTACTCCAGAGGAAGAAAGCACAGCTTGGTGTGCAGGGCTGTGTCTCAGTCACTGTCCTTGGGCTTGGCTATCTCTGTACTTGGCTACAGATGGAATGGTGATGGTAACTGGAGGTACCTTCAGCCTGAAGACTGGAAACACATAATAAAGGCAGGGGTATGTGAAGCTCTCCTGGTTTTGGGGGTGGGGGTGGTGTTCATCTCGGGAGGTGACTGGGCACACAGCCTCTTGATGGGATGGGTAGAGATCCATATGGGGCATGGGCACATCACAAGTGATGGGTGGTGATGGGAGGGGGGTAGGTAGGAATGTCAACCACAACTATGGGATCCAGTATTGTTGGGGGGGGCAGGGGGTGCAAGAGAACAACAGGAGGGAGCTCCACCTTCACATTTTTTTAAAATTAATTCACAGGATGTGAGCTTCACTAGTTGGGCCAGCATTTATTACCCATCCTTAGTTGCCTTTGAGGTGGTGGCGGTGAGCTGCCTTCTTGAACCGCTGCAGTCCATGTGATGTAGGTATACCCACAGTGCTGTTAGGGAGGGAGTTCCATGATTTTGACCCAGCAACAACGAAGGAAAGGCGATAACAAAAAATAAAAAATACCTGGAAAAACTCAGCAGGTCTGGCAGCATCAGTGGAGAAGAGTACAGTTGACGTTTCGAGCCCTCATGACCCTTCAGCAGAACTAGGTAAAAGTAGGAGAGGGGTGAAATATAAGCTGCTTTTGGCCGGGGGGGGGGGGGGGGGGGGGGGGGGTTGTTGGGACAAGCAAGCAGTGATAGAAGAGGATAACTAAAAGATGTCACAGACAAAAGAACAAGGAGGTGTTGAAGATAGTGATATTATTTAAAAGAATGTGCTAATTAAGAATGGATAGCAGGACAAGTAAGGTAGCTCCAGTTGGGTGGGGTGAAATAAGACTAAAAGGGCATAAAAGGTATAGATAAATGATCGGTGGAATACATTAAAAATAATGGAAATAGGTGGCAAAAGAAAAATCGATATAAATTATTGAAAAAAATGAGGAGGGGGAAGAAACGGAAAGGGGGTGGGGATGGAGGATGGAGTTTAAGATCTAAAATTGTTGAAATCAATATTCAGTCCAGAAGGCTGTAAAGTGCCTAGTCGGAAGATGAGGTGCTATTCCTCCAGTTTGCGTTGAGCTTCAATGGAACAATGCAGCAAGCCAAGGACAGAAACGTGGGCAAGAGAGCAGGGTGGAGTGTTAAATGGCAAGCGACAGGCAGGTCTGGGTTATGCTTGCGGACAGACCGAAGGTGTTCAGTAAAGCGGTTACCCAGTTTGCATTTGGTCCCTCCAATGTAAAGGAAACCGCATTGGGAGCAACGAATGCAGTAGACTAAGTTGAAGGAAATGCAAGTGAAATGTTGCTTCACTTGAAAGGAGTGTTTGGGCCCTTGGACGGTGAAGAGAGAGGAAGTGAAGGGGCAGGTGTTGCATATTTTGCGTTCGCATAGGGAGGTGGCATAGGATGGGGTTGAGGAGTAGGGGGTGATGGAGGAGTGGACCAGGGTGTCAGGGGGTGGGGTGGGGGGTGGGGGGGGGTGGTGGTGGTGGTGGTGAAGGGAAGATGTGTTTGGTGGTGGCATCATGCTGGAGTTGGCGGAAATGGCGGAGGTCGATCCGTTGAATGCGGAGGCTGGTGGGATGATAAGTGAGGACAAGAAAAGGCGATATATTTCCAAGTCAGGATGATGAGTGACTTAGAGGGAAACCTCCAGACGGTGGTCTGCTGCCCTTTTCCTTCTAGGTGGTGGTGGTCGTGCGTTTGGAAGTTGCTGTCTAAGGAGCCATGCTGAATTCCTGCAGTGCATTTTGTAGATGGTACACACTGCTGCTACTGTGCATCGGTGGTGGATGGAGTGAATGTTTATGGATGTGGTGCCAATCAAGTGGACTGCTTTGTCCTAGATGGTGTCCAGCTTCTTCAGTATTGTGGGAGCTGCACTCATCCAGGCAAGTGGAGAGTATTTCATCACACTCCTGACTTATGCCTTGTAGATGGTGGACAGGCTTTGGGGAGTCTGGAGGTGAGTTACTCATCACACGATTCCTAGCCTCTGACCTGCTCGCATATCGACTGTATTTATATGGTTAGTTCAGTTCAGTTTCTCAAACCTCACATAATGAGGTTTTAGGGATATATCAGGCACACGGACAGTGAGAAAGGAAGTGATGAATTGTGTTTTGAAGTAATAGCGGAGAACCACCATCTTGCTGTGCAACATTAATGGCACTGTCTCAAATTGAAAATACCTGTGAATCTGAATGGGAGGGGTCTCAGGCAATGTGGGAGGAGTGCACTGCTGTGCTAAGAGGCCCTTTCTGGGGCCGCCCTCTAACTTGAAGGTGCCACAAGAGCGAACATAAGTCTGCTTCGTGAGAAAAGAGTAAGACCTCCTTGGGAAGAAAGCCGCTGAAAGCACCAATGAAGGCCAGTCACATGTTCACCAGAATTGGTATTCATAATGGGCCAAAGGGCATCCACTCATTGGTCATTACGATGGCACATCAGAGATTGGAGCTCATTTACACCTTATCATCCCACGCAGGACTCCAGATGTTACATATCTGGGATGCCATCTTTGTCGATTCAATGTATGTGTTAACATCTCAGGGACAAGGCTGCATCAGCATGCAAGTAGGGCAGGAAAAATATGACAGAACCTTACAGTTGCCATATGTTTCATATTCTGAGCGTCACTGTCTTGATCCTTTAATCATTAATGTCTTCATTATTTCAGTTTAGAAAGAAGGTGAAAGAACAAATGGATACAGGGCGCATTGTTGCCTTTGTCAGGATCTTAATGCAACAGAGGAGACGAAGGACAGAAAGGCAACATCGAGCACAGCTCCAGCAGGAGGATACGCCTGAGGGACATGATCAAGGGGAGCCAGAGCAATGAACAGGAAGGTTAGGAGAGACCCAGGCAAGAGGTAAATCACCAGACCTAGAGTTTATTGTAGAAGAGTCTCCTATTTACAAATGAGTGACAAGTCTGCACTTGTCCTGAGCTCTGGTACATCACATATGCCACATTCTTTGTGAAGACCTTACACCATGAGGGGGTGGAGGTTATCCCCTGCCACTGGCTTTGAAGGTGACTGCAGTGCTCAATTTCTTTGCCTTTGTGTCTTTCCAGAGATCAACAGGACACCTATTCAACATTTCTCAGTCCGCCACACATAGATGCATGAAGGTCATAGGTGCTCTTTACAGGAAGGCCTATCATTGTCAGGTTTGCTCTGGACACGAAGATAGCCAGGCTGCGAGATTAACCGGCTTCACTGCCATCTCAGGCTTCTCAAGAGTGCAGGGTGCAAGAGACTGCACCCATGTGGCTTTACGGACTCCACAGCAGTAACTCTAACGTTTATAAGCCTCAAACACTACCATTCCATCAATGTACCACTGGCCTGTGATAATCAGAAGCACGTAATGCATGTTTGTGCTAGGTGCCCTGGGAGCTGCGATGCCCCCTACATCATGAGTCATTCCCAGTTACCTGGGGTTTGATGGGCTTGTATGCCTGCAGGAATGGCTGCTTGGTGATTAGGGGTACCCACTGAAACGCTGGCTGATGACACCGGTGCAGCGCCCTCAGAGTTGTTCCGAGGAGAGGTACAGCGTTGCTCACAGCTCCACACCTCTTATATAGAGGAGACCATAGAGCTTATAAAGATGTGCTTCAGATGCTTGGACCGCTCATGTGGCTCACTACCATATACTCCCGAAAGGGGTTCATGCATCATCGCAGTGTGTTGTGACCTTCACAATCCGGAAATGCAAAAAGGTGATCCTTTGCCAGAGGGTGAAATGGAGGAGGATGACGGCTCATCAGAGGATGAAGATCCGGAGGCACAGGACTTAGGAGGCTGCTGAGAGTCAGTATGAACGCGATGACGCGATGGAGGAAGGAAGACATGGAGACATGCCTGTGACAGATTCCAGGAAGGGTAAAGTTAAGGGAGGACATATCGCCACATCTCTCCTCGCCCTCAATGCCAATCCCTTTCATCTCAGGGGATGTCCAACCACTCACATTGAGAATGAGTCCAGCATTCATGCTTGCATGTTCCGGCATCATGAAATGCCAGACCATGATCTCTGCACTGATCCACAGTGCCCTGTGAATGCCCTCACTCTGGGAATTAAGAGTCCACTGAGGAATGACAGCGATGCGAGAGAAGCTTTCTCCATCATATAATGATGCAAACACAGCTGCCATTGAGATGAGAACATGGCTAGGGATCTCCTCCTCATGCACATCTTCTGCCACTACCACTGAGAAGACACAATGCCGCTAGAATATCGATGCTGATGAGCTGCCCTCACTCAAAGGTGTTCCTTGAGAAAGAAGGATTAGAAATGCTTACATCACAAAGATTTAAACACATCTCCCTGACATCATACAGAGTGCAAAGACTAGTTCAAGTGAGGTTGACATCACAGGAATGTTAATCTCACAGTGGAACGTAAGTGGATTTCAATGTACAAAATCATAATGTCCTCAGTTGACCAAAACATTCACATGACCATCAAATATATTCACAAAAGTACAATTTCTTCACAGTGTAGCACACTTGTGACATCAAAATTTGTTAACTTTCCTAACCCTACCACTACACCTGGGCGCAGCTCCAACATCCGCAGCAGAGGTGGAGACAGTTTGCTGACTG
Source organism: Carcharodon carcharias (assembly GCF_017639515.1). Taxonomy (NCBI): domain Eukaryota; kingdom Metazoa; phylum Chordata; class Chondrichthyes; order Lamniformes; family Lamnidae; genus Carcharodon; species Carcharodon carcharias. The sequence continues at coordinate 52,000,651 of NC_054482.1, forward strand.
CTACGTCCTGATGTCTGCAATGACCTTGGTGGATGTCCTCTGATGACTCAAGGCCTGGAGAGCCCTGGTCTGATAAGGGCCCTCTGCTCAGGGGCAGATGCACCTCAGCAATCTGAGTAGCTGGAGTGGATGGGGTCAGAGGCAGAGCAGACTGTGAGCGGCTGCACACCCTTGGAGTGTCCTGAGAGAAGGACCCGGGGTCTCCGGCCGATGCTCAACATCCTCGTGGGCGCCCGAGGGCCCTGCCGACTCCTTGAGGAGATGGTGCACCTGAGGGGAGGTCAAGGTGCCTCGTCCTTATGTCGCCTGCATCTTGGCAGTGCCCAGGGTGTATGGCCATGGAGTGCAGGGCCGAACACAAAACCAGCAAGGCCAGCTGGACCAAGGTCTCCTTGGTGGTCACCAATCTCCCATGGTGACCTCAAGTCGCCTGTATGTTGAAGCCACGACATCATACAGAACGCAGACACCGCCATCATTCACTCTAGTCTGCTGCCTGACTGTCGAATCACTGCCTGATGCTCTGCTGCTTATCGTTGCATCTCCAGCATTGAGATGGCGGCCGCTTCCAGAGGCTCATCATCTGACTTGGACTGAGTGGGTTGCCCCCCAAGTGCCAGAGACCTGGGCTATCCCTGCCTTCGATTGCTGCAGGGACGTGTCAGTGAGGTGTTCTCCAGAAAGTGTTCCCGAGCCTAATCTAGAGCTCTGCCCCATTGAGGTGTGTCTCCCTGCCCTAGTGGAGGGTGCGGGTGAGCGCAGTGACTGTTCTTCCAGAGTTTCCTCTTCGGATGTGGTCTGGGGGCTTTGATTTATGCTGGGATGCCTTGTGGGCCCAGGTCTGCTGGAGCTAAGAAAAAAGAGAATAGAGTTCCAGTTGACAAGCATAAGCAATATACGACTGCATGTGACTCGCTGATTGTCAAGATGTAAAGTGGTGATGGAGCTGTGATCCGAACTAGGTTGGTGGGACAAACCGATCTCCCCTTTGCCATAGGAGCAGTCCCTGTCCTCCCCAGCCAGCTTGGCTGCAGCCCCCTCAAACTCAGTGAGGGCAATAATATTGGCTGTCCCTCCGCAGTCTGTGTTCTTTCCCTTCTGTTGTGTGCCAGCCTACCCCATATGAAGATGAAAGAAAGGCATGTCATGAGAAGGGATGGAGCAGAAGTTGGGTGAGATGCAAGTGCCCTCTCCATCCTGGAGCCTTACCCAGAAGGGCCAGAGGATGGAGTGTGAGCAACATTATAGATGGAAAGGTAGTGATGTGAAAATTTCTGAGAGAGAATATGTGTCCCCAGCTAATGGCTATGTGAGATCCCAGAAAAGAGTAGCCATTTCAAGTGCATGATGCCATGATGGGAGTTTGACATTGGAGGGAGTTGAAGGATGACTTAACCTGTTAGAGCGGATGAGATCATTCATACTCTTCCTGCACTGGATGGTAATTCGGGCCCAGCTGCCACCCATGCTGACCCCCTGTGCGATGATCTCTCAGGCCAGAGAGGTGAGGCTGGTGTGCTTCCTGGAGTCATCCCTAGAATACAGGACATGTTTGTTTACCCGCATTCCTATGAACAAGGCCTCTAGGGCCTGGTGGGTGAAACAGGGTGCTGCCTTCTTCTTGAGGCTTACGGCCTTCTTGTGCGTGGAAGACATCTGTAATGGCCTCCTGGAGACAAGTGGGCTGGAGAAAATTGAAGAAGATTATGTGTTCAACTGTCATTTAAATATGGCGCCCGGACCTTTGACCCCCGCCAGCTGACGGACGAATCGGCTCCTGACCCATGAGGTGATATGGTCTGATACTCGCCTGTGCATAATTAATGAGCTTCCATGCGCAGAATCAGGCTTGAGCTCCTGCCGTTCCGAGCAGAGTGTGGGCACCACAGAAACTGCCCACTACCGCACTCAGTCTTATAAATAGAAAATTCTGCCCATTGTCTTTTTTTTTTAAATATCTAGTAGAACTCCAGTAATGATGTCCATTCCGTCTACTGTCTTTTTTTTTAAATGACGCCACCTGTGCTCTTACTTTTAAAGATCTAGGTACCTGCACCCTTAGATCCACTCTTGAGGAGTTTTATCAATTGGTGCATACTTCCCAAAAATTGTGGCATAACATTTCTCTGCATTAAATTGGATCTGTGTGCATCTGCCAAGTCTGCTGCCCTGTCTATGTCCTTTTTTAAGAGCTTGCACTCTTTCTCACAGTTGACATCCTCCCTAGTCTGGTACCATCAGCAAACTTTGATGATATTCCTCAGGCTTACTTCTAACAAGACTTGTATTTATATAGCGTTTTTACGACTATTAAACATCTCAAATCTCAGTGTAGTAACTGATTCAATGTAGGAAACGCGGCAACTAATATGTGCACAGCAAACTCTCAGAAATGGCAACATGATAATAATCACATGATCTGTTTTGACGTTGGTTGAGGGATAAACATTGGCCAGGATAGTGGGATAATTTTCCTGTTCTTCTTCAAAACAGTGTCAAGTGATCTTTTACATCCACCCAAGCAGGCAGATGGGGCCTCTGTTTAATGTCTCATCCAAAAGATGGCATCTTCAACAGTGTAGCACTCCCACAGTACTGCAGTAGAATGAGGGCCTTGATTTGTGTGCCCAAACCCTGGAGTGGGATTTGAACCCAGCACCTTGTGACTCAGAGGAGAGTGCTGCCAATTGAGTCATGATAGCCATTTATATAAATGAAAAACATCTCAAACAACAAGGAAAAGGAGTTGGGCATGAAGGGAAAAGCTCATTCAGAACATGAGTGACAAGCATGTGAGACGCATTGAAATGGGTAGAGAATTTTAGATAGTATTAGAAAAATAAATTTTCAGGATCAGGTGTGGATGAAGGTTTTTCTAACCTTGCCTCACAACTCATTCATTGGACACTAGGTATCAATATTGTTGCTTTTCACTGCACCACTTTCAGAGCTTGAATATCTCCATTTTGCCTCAGTAATCAGAAATGGAAACAGTATCCAGGTATAGCTGCAATATGGGAAAGGTGGTAGAAAGGGAGATGTTCAAGCAATAAAAAGATGCTGGAGGAATATAGTGCTAGGTCAAGATGAGGGCTGGAAATTAGTATACAATTTCAATATATGGTGTATAATAGCAAAAATGCCCAATAAATCTAATGAACAGAATCAGTTGAGCAAGGTCAACTGGAAGCTGAAATGAGCTTCTCAATCCAGAAGGTAAATCAGACAATTTTCTGCTACCCTCCCTGATATATCTCCTGCAGGCATAACACAAAGCAAGGGAGACAGAAGGCTATGGAAATAATAATCCAGACCCTTGTCAATCCCTCCCTCCCAACGAATGAGGGTGAGAAACCTGCTGGTAAAATACTGCAAGAATCTTGCAAGTTATACCAAGACTATGTTAAAATTGTGCAGGAAGAGAAGTAAACCTTTAAACATGCACCTCATTTCTGTCAAGGCTTTGTGGATTTTGCATGTCATACCTTAAACTATGCTGGGTCAGGTGCTAGAAAATGAGGTTGGCCAAGTGTCTATGGGAGAAACACTTGGGTAAGAGTGGTCATCATATATTAGAGCTTAGGTTAGTAATGAAGAGCAGGGAACAATCTAAAGAAAAACTTCTGAATTGGATGTGAACCAATTTCAATGGGATGAGAGAGGATCTAGTCAGGGTAAAGTGAAGCTGGTAACTGAACAACAGCTGGTATTTAAGGAGATGTTTCAGGTACAGGCAGGATATATTCCAACAAGTTTGAAAGGTAGGTGAACCAAAGCCAGGACTCTTGAATGCTAAGGGATATAGTGGATATGATTAGGCAAAAAAAAAAAAACTAGGGTTTATGATGCAAGTGAATTCCTCAAGCAAAAACAGGCCAAATGCAGTAAGTTGAGAGGGAAATTGAAGAAGAAAGTAAGACTGCAAAAGAGTGAATATAAGAAAAAAATAGCAGTTAACATAAAAGTTAACCCAAAAATCTACTACTAGCATGTAAATGCTAAGCAAGTAGTAAGAGATAGAGTGGGTCCTATGAGGAGCAAAGAGGATCGTGTATGTTTAGAGGTGCAGGGCAAGACTAGAATGCTTGACAAATACTTTGTATCGATGTTTACTAAGCAAGGCATCCTGACAAAATACTGGTAGAAGTGGAGATGGTACAGGTAATGAATGAGGTGAAAATTGATGGGCAGGAAATGGCTGGCTATGTTTAGAGTGGATAAGTCACCTGGCCCCAGGCTGCTAAAGGAAGTGGGGGTGGAGGGAGCGGAAGGGCGTGCCATAATCTTACAATCTTCCCTGAATATGAGGAAGGTGTCTGAGGATTGGAAAGTGGCAAATGTGACATCCTTATCCATGAAAGGGTGTAAGGACATCCCTGGTATAAACATCAATGGTAGGTAAGGCTTTAGAAACAATAATCAGGGGGAAAAAAATCAATAGGCACTTGGAGAGGTTTGAATTAATTAAGGATAGCCAGCAAGGATCTGGAAAATTCAGATCGCACTTGACTAATCAAATTGAGTCATTTGATGAAGTAATGGAGAAGGTTGATGAAGGGAATGAAACGGATGAGCTTCAAAACAAGATGGATGAATTAACGGCACTAAAAGAGATAAATGAGTATAATATGATAGCCATTACAGAGATGTGGTTGCAAGATGACCAAGGGTGGGAACTGAATATTCAGGGGTATTTGACATTTCAGAATGATAGCAAGAAGGAAAAAGGTGGTGGTGTAGTTCTGTTACTAAAGAGTGAGATCACTGCAATAGTGAGAAATGATCTTGGTCCAGAAGATGAAGTGGAAGGCGGTAGTGGTATTGTCACTGGAATTGTACTCCAGATACCCGGGGTAATTCTCCAGGCACTCAGTTTCAAATGCCACCAGGGCAAATGGTGAAATTTGAATTTGGTGAAAAATCTGGAATTAAAAGTCTAATGATGACCATTATCAATTGTCAGGAAAACCCATCTGGTTTACTAATATCCTCAGGGAAGGAAATCTGCTGTCCTTACCTGGTCTGGCCTACATGTGACTCTAGACCTACAGCAATGTGATTGACTCTTAAATGCCCTCTGATGCCCTTAATGGCCTGGAAATTAGGGATGGGTAATAAATGCTGGCCCCGCCAGGGACACCCACGTCCCATGAGTGCAAAAAAAAATTTGGGTGGAGATAAGAAATTGCAAAGGGAAGTTATTGGTGGGAGTAGTTCATAGGCACCCTAACAGTAGCTACAGAATAGGACAGAGTATGCATCAAGGAGTAAAGGGGGCTTGCAAACAAAGTATTGCAATAATCGTAGGTGACTTTAATGTTCACATCGATTGGGCACATTGAATTGGCAACTGTAGCCTAGAGGGTGGGTTCATAGAGTACTTAGGACAGTTTCTCAGAACAATACGTTCTGGAACCTACCAGGGAACAGGCTATTTTGGACCAGCGAATGCGCAATGAGGCAGGATTAATTAATCTCATAGGAAAGAAACCTCTTGGCAACAGTGATCATAACATGATAGAGTTCACAATGAATTTGAGAATGAGATATGTGGGTCCATAACTAGTGTCTTACCCTTGTAATTGCCCTTATTCAAGATTATGAAGACAGAGTTGGCTAAAGTAGTCTGGATAAATAGGTTAAAAGGTAAGACAGTAGAGAAGCAGTGGCAGACATTTAAAGATTTCATAACTCTCAACAATGACTGAGGAAGAAATACTCTAGCAGAAGGATGCATGATCTGTGGCTAACTAGGGAAGTGGGTGAGACTGGGGAATTAATAATGGGAAATGAGAAAATGGTACAGGCTTTGAACAAGTATTTTGTATCCACCTTCACAGCAGAAGACATAAAAAGCATCCCAAGAATAGTAGGAACTCAAGAGGGAGAAAGGCACTTAAAACAGTCACTACCACTAGAGAAAAGGTAATGGGGATACTAACGTGACTTTAGGCTGGCAAGTTCCCTGGGCTTGATGGCCTGCATTCTTTGGTCTTAAAAGAACGGGCTGCAGAGATAGGAACATAGGAAATAGGAGTAGGCCATTCGGCCAATTGGGCCTGCTCCACCATTCAAACAGATTATGTCCGATCATCTACCTCTTACACCATTTTTCCCACTATTCCAATATCCCTTGGATACATTGGTTGTTATCTTCCAAAATTCCCAAGAAAGGTTCCAGTGGATTGTAAAACTGGTCAAGAAAGGAATGAGACAGAAAGCAGGAAACTATCAGCCAGTTAGCTTAATGTTTGTCGTTGGGATAATGCTAGAATCCATTATTAAAGATGTAGCAGCATTTAGAAAATCAGGTACAATCAGACCAGGTAAACATGGTTTTGTGAAAGGCAAATCATGTTTGACAAATTTATTAGTGTTCTTTGAGGATGTAATAAGCAGAGTGGATAAAGGGAAACCAGTAGGTGTAGTGTATTTGGATTTCCAAAAGGCAATCAATGAGATGCCACATAGAAGGTTACTACAGAATTTAAGAACTTATGGTATTGGGGTAATAAGTTAGCCAGTGCTCTATCCATGCTAACAAACAGGGAAGAAAGAATCGGAATAAATGAATAATTTTTAGGTTAACAAATTGTAATAGTGCAGCACACAAGGATCAGTGCTGGGATCTCATCTATCACAATCTATACTAATGATTTGGATAAAGGGGTTGACTGTATTGTGGTCAAATTTGCTGTCAATACAAAGGTAGGAAGGAAAGCAAGTTGTGAGAAGGATACAAGGAATCTGTAAAGGAATTTAGATAGATTAAGTGAGTGGGCAAAAATTTGGCAATGGAGTATAATGTGGGAAAATGTGAGGTCGTCCACTTTGGCAGGTATAGAAAAGCAGAATATTATTTAAATGGAGAGAGACTGCAGAATGCACAATAGAGAGAGTCCTGGGTGTCTGTGCATCACAAAAAGTCAGCATGTAGTTACAGCAAATAGTTAGGAAGGCAAACAAAATGTTGGTCTTTATTGCAAGGGTGATGAAGTAGGGAAGTCTTGCTACAACTGTAAAAGGGCATTGGTGAAACCACAGCTTGAGCACTGTATACAGTTTTCATCTCCTTACTTAAGGAAGAATATACTTGCATTGGAAACAGTTCAGAGATGGTTGGCTTGGCTGATTCCAGGGATGAGGAGTTTGTCTTATGAGGAAAGGTTGAGCAGGTTGCATTGGTACTCACTGGAGTTTGGAAGAATAAGAGGTGATCTTATTGAAACATATAAGATTCTGAGGAAGGATTTTCAGGCTAGAGGCTGATAGGATATTTCCCATTGTAGGAAATCTAAACTAGGGCGTATAGTTTCAAAATAAGAGGTCTCTCATTTAAGATGGAGATGAGGAGGAATTTATTTTTTCAGAGAGTCATCAGTCTCCCCAGAAATTAGTGAAGGCTGGGTAATTGAATAAATTCAGGGCTGAGTTAGATAGGTTTTTGACTGACATGGGAGTCAAGGGTTATGAAGGGCAGGCATGAAAGTGGAGTTAAGACCACAATCATATCAGCCATGATCTTATTAAATGGTGCAGCTTCTATTTATTAAGTTCTTATAGATGTTGTTCGTAAGGATTTTAAGAAAATGTTTGACAAAATATCACATAGAAGGCTGTTTAACAGAATTGAGGTTCATGGAAGAGAAGGGCCAGTGTCAGCTTGGATAAAAATTTGGATTAAGGACAGAAAACAGCTAGTCATGGTAAATGGTCATCTGGAGCAAAGCACTGGAAAACAGGGGCATGAAGATCAGTAGACCAGAGATCCAATATATGAACTATCAGTTTGAGCTTATTGAAGAGGATCATAGTGAAGGTGTTAAGATTATGGGTGAAGGTGGAGAAAGTGAGTAGTTTCAAGTGCTTGGGGTCCGTGGTGGCAGAAGATGAAAACATGGAGATGGAAATTAAGCAACCGATTAGCTTTAGTTGGAGTAATTCAAATAAGTGTTATAGAAAAATAATCACTGAAACTAAAAGGAAGAATCTACAACACAGTTGTGAGACCAAGCTTATTATGTAGTGCAGAAACTTGGGCTACATCAAGAAGGGAGGAGTGACGACTGGATACTAACGCGATGCGGATGCTGAGATGGATGTGTGGAGTGATGAGAAAGGACAAGGTTAGGAACCAGTACATTACAGTTAGTAAAGACTGTGGAAGCATCAAAAAACGTAGCCAAGAAGGGACTGAAAAGGCATGATCATCGGTTGAGGAGAGATACAGAGGAAAGGTGAAGCGGGTGATGGAGATAGGACTGCCAGGAAGAAGATGGTCAAGGCCTAAGACTAGCTGGAAAGATGTGGTGACAAAAGATTTAGATGCGGTGGGATTGGAAGAGAAATGTTTGATGGACAAGATGAGATGGAGACAGATGATCAACAAGCGTTATGGTGACTCCAAATAAAATGGGGGAAGAGGGGGGAGGTGAGAGGAGAAGGTAAATGATTTAGATATTGGAATAAGGGTAAAGCTTCAAAATGTGCCTGTGATACCAACCTTGGAAGTGCAACAAACAGTGGGGTGTTATGAATCATCTGCAACAGGCACAGATAGGCTAGCAGAATGGCAGACAACTGGCAGATCAAATTTAATACAGAGAAGACTGGGGTGATGCATTTTGGCAGAAGGAATAGGGACAGGCAATAAAGGCTTAACATAGTTCTAAAGAGTGCACGGGGCAGAGGGACCTGTAGGTTAATTTAATGTGCATAGATCTTTGAAGGTACAGGACACATTGAGAGATTAATTATCAAAGCATATGGGATCTTGGGCTTCATAAAGAGACATGGGGAGTACAAAAGCAGAGAAATTATACTGAAACTTTATAAAGCTCTGGTTAGGCCACAACTGGAGTACTCCATCCAGTTCTGGTTATTGACTTTATGAAGGATGTGAGGGCCTTTGAGAGGGTCCAGAGGAGATTTACCAGAATGGCTCCAGGGATCAGGGATTTTAGCTACAAAGTTAGTTTGGAGAAGGTGGGGTTCCTCTCCTTGGAGAAAAGGAGATTGAGGAGAGTTTGATAGAGGTACACATGATTATATTAGATAAGGTAGACAAAGAAAAGCTGTTCCTATCAGCTGATGGTACAAGAGTGAGAGGACACAGGTTTAAGGTTTTGGGCAAGAGGTGCAGGGGAAGGACATTTTTTTTCTTTTTACACACACGCGAGTAGTAATGGCCTGGAATTTGAGCGTGGTGAAAGCAGAGACAATAAATGATTTCGAAAGAAAATTGGATGGGCATCTAAGGGAAATAAATTTGCAGGGCCTCGGGGATAGAGAGGGAGAGTGGGACTGACTGGAATGCCCTAGAGTCAAATGGCCCTCTGATTATGACTCTAGCTACTGGTGAAAGTTTCTACTTTCAATGATCAGCATTGGTCTTAATAAGCAATACTCTTCCTTTAAGGGGAAAACATTAGCACTGGACTGGTATCAACATGAAAAACAAGATCGTAAAAAGTTACTTATGAAGCATCTTCAAATTAAATGTCCTTAGTTTCAGATATTTGCTCACAAGCTTTTATATCTTACAGGGTTGGAGGACTTCAAGCTTAGCACTGTGCACAGTTTTCGTTTCCATGCTTAAGAATATATTAGCCTTGGAGGAAGTACATTAGGTTGGTTCCTCAGATGAGAGGGTTATTCTATGATGAGAGACTGAGTAAAGTGAGCCTTTAATCTCCAGAGTTCAGAAGAATGAGACGTGAACTCATTGAAACATACAAGGTTCTGAAGGGGCTTGACAAGATAGCATTTGGCTGGGAATCTAGAACATGGGGGCACAGTGTCAGGATAAGGCTCAATTATGTAGGTCTGAGATGCAGAGAAATTTCTTCACCGAGAGGATGTGAATCTTTGGAATTCTCTACATCAGTAGATTGTGAATGTATTCAAGAATGAGATAGACAGATCTTTGGTGTCTTAGGGAATAAAGGCATATAGGGAGGGAAATGGAGCTGAGGCAGAACATCAGCCATGATTATATTCAATAGACGAGCAGGCTAGAAGGGCCACGTGTTCTACTCCTGTTCCTATTTCAAATGTTCTTAGGATCAAAGCAGTCTTATCTGAGCAAAATGTGGCAAAATTTATGCAATTTTTAAAAACACTAAAGAAATTTCTCTTCTGACTTCAATGTATTTAAGAGTAATATTATGGAGTTTCTCCTGATGGTTCAACAAGTCTTTGAGGCATTCAAACCAAAAAGTACCGGGATTCATTCTGAGTTGAAGCTAACTTTGTTGATATCAACTGGCAGTACCAGGACTACTACTGCTGGTCCCAGTGTCTGTCAGTAGGGCAGGGAAAAATCCATTTGAGTTCCTGCCCCTCATGCTACACAGTGACCCCTGCTGAAAGTGCATGGATGTGTGGCATGATCAAGTATCCTGCTGACTTTCCTCATGATTCAAAGAAAATTGGCAAGAAAAAGAAATACCTAATCTACAATATGCATGTAATATGCCTGTCACTATTCTGCATTTTTTCCTTTGCGATAAGTTATAAATACAAGTTTTATAAAGTTCTGTGCTTAAAAGAAAGTTAATAAGAGTACTTACCTCTGAAGGATCATGAGCCCACTGCCCATCTACAAAGAACTTGTACTGGTGTTCTCCTTCTGGCAGGTCAAGAATAGCAATAAAATCATTATGGCTGTAAAAAGATAGAAATGCTAAGTTTATTATCCGGTACTTGATATCAAAACACAATTATCTTTTCCTTGTTTCTCAACTTCCTTCAGCTTATGAAAACATCAACTCTCCTAAAGAGGTACAGTTCCGAGCAGAGAAGACACAACTCAGTTTCATCAGCATTGGCCTTTGTGGTACACAGTGGACAATTTTCATCATATTTTACTTCCAGAGTACACCTTGAAGGGGAAGGCTGCCTCAAAGCCAAAGCCCCTTCCTTATAGGAGGTTGTGGATTAAGCCACGAGTAATAAGAAACCATAAAGCACAGTGCTAACAAAGTGTTTCTTGCAAATACATTTTACTCATGCTGTTTGTAAAATGCAAGGTTCCATATGCAAGTCCACACTAATAATTAAAACTTGATCTGATGAAGAAAATGTATTAGTGCCACCAAATGAATAATGCGCACTTACCGTTGGAACACACACCAAAAATAGCACAGCCAGTCCTACATGTTCTCTAGACCTTTCCACATTAATAGGAAATGACACATTGTCAGACTATTTGGCTAAAGCTAAAAACCACATGCAGCTTATTATAATAAATAAAATTAGAGAATAAAAAAGTCAGTATACAAAACAAAAGTCCTCAATTCTGACTAACGTTAAATCAACCAAACTATTTTAAAGTAAGTATTTCAGATACCTTAAAGTCATTTTCCCCCAGCATAATTTTGCTAGGGGCTTTTACCATACATGAGTTTTTACTCACCATGGAATTTGGTCTCATCGCTGTAACATGGGCCAGGATTTTCAGCTCGGTGTGCTCACATGCACCCGACACACATGACCATGAAATAGCACGCAATGACGTCGAGGAAGCGTCCCGTCATCACGCACTTGTGCAATATTTCGGTCAGCGGGTGTGCACGAGTCAGCAGCGCGCCCACTGACAATTAAGAGGTCTATTAAGCCCATTAATCAATTAATTAGAGTGAAATTTTCCCTGCCCGTCCAACCTTACGGTTGGCGGGCGAGTGAACAGGCCAAGCTGCTTTTTCATTTTTTGCGAAACCTCATCCACAGGCGGGATGAGGTTTCGAACAGTGATTAAAAAAAAAAATTTTTAACTCGTTTTTAACATGTCCCTGCTCATGTGACAAAAGTCAAATGAGGGGACACATTTTCCTTATTTTTTGAATTCTTCATTTTTAATGTTTAAATTTAATCTTCAGCTCCCCTATGCAGCTCTGTCCCTTCAGCACTCATGTTCCTCCAGCCCCCATCCCGGCAGCACCAAGGTTATCAGCGTGCGTTTCAAGTGGCTGGTCGTTAATTGGCCAGCCAGCGTGAAATCATGGTCGGGGCTCAATCGCGGGTGATGGGCCATTCAGCGGTTGCTCCCAGGCCTGCCCGCTGCACCCACCCAAGGGGAAAATCCTGCCCATGGAGCCAGTGGTTAAATCATGTGAAGTAATGCAATTGCCAGCAGCTATGTTTATTCCCAGCCTGTTCTGCCTCTGGAGTCGGACTATCAACCAAATTAGAGTTCAACGATGCAAGAGCTGCTTTTCATATATTTAATTTCATGTAGCCATTGCATCCCGAGCACAAAGCAAAAGTGCATCAATACATAAAAGCTTTGCTGCTGGAACACATCATTAGGGAGAGAAGTGCAGATAATAAGTCCAGTGTAATTAAAACTTGGATACACTGTCTAAGGAAACAATCCATTTTTTTCAGAACAACTATCTACAAGCAATTAATAGAGCAATACACATCCTACTTTCAAGTGGACAGCCAGACTTGAGAGAGGATTTCTCAGTTCTACCTACACACAGATAGATTACTATCAGAAGCCCAATTGTTATACTTTTTGCACTAGTCAGGACAACCTACAAATTCATACAAAGAGAGAAACAATTCATCAATTGAAACTGGTTATGTCTTAGAATATTATGTCCATCAGTGAACTTCTGGATTACAAAGTCCAAAGTGACTGGCGTAACAAACTGTCCTGTGCAGATACCTGTCCAAAAAGATTAGGAAGAAATCCAAAGATTTGGGATGATAGGCTGGAAGGAGTTGTTTGCAGATCAGGTGTGTGAACATGCTAACTTGACTAGGTCGCAACTAAAAGTCCACACCTTCAACTGATGAAAACATCATTTGAATAGCTAGCGGGGATCGGTGCTGGGACCCCAGCTATTCACAATATATTTTAATGATTTAGATGAGGGAACTAAATATAGTATCTCCAAATTTGCAGATGACACAAAGCTGGGAGGGGGTGGTGAGCTGTAAGGAGGATGCAGAGATGCTTCAGTGTGACTTGGACAAGCTGAGTGAGTGGGCAAATGCATGGCCGATGCAGTATAATCTGGATAAATATGAGGTTATCCACTTTGGTTGCAAAAACAGGAAGGCAGATTATCTGAATGGCAATAAATTGAGAGAGGGGAATGTGCAACGAGACCTGGGTGTCCTTGTACACCAGTCGTTGAAAGTAAGCACGCAGGTGCAGCGGGCAGTAAAGGTGGCAAATGGTATGTTGGCCTTCATAGCGAGAGGATTTGAATACAGGAGCAGGGATGTCTTGCTGCAATTATACAGGGTCTTGGTGAGACCACACCTGCAATACTGTATGCAGTTTTGGTCTCCATATCTGAGGGAGGATGTTCTTGCTATAGAGGGAGTGCAGCGAAGGTTTACCAGACTGATTCCTGGGATGGCAGGATTGACTTATGAGGAGAGATTGAGTCGGTTAGGATTATATTCGCTGGAGTTCAGAAGAATGAGGGGGGATCTCATAGAAACCTATAAAATTCTAACAGGACTAGACAGGGTAGATGCAGGAAGGATGTTCCCGATGGTGGGGGAGTCCAGAACCAGGGGTCACAGTGTGAGGATACAGGGTAGGTCATTTAGGACTGAGATGAGGAGAAATTTCTTCACCCAGAGAGTGGTGAGCCTGTAGAATCTGCTACCACAGAAAGTAGTCGAGGCCAGAACATTGTATGTTTTCAAGGATTTAGGTATAACTCTTGGGGCGAAAGGGATCAAAGGATATGGAGAGAAAGCGGGAGCAGATTGAGTTGGATGATCAACCATGATCATGACAAATGGCGGAGCAGGTTCGAAGGGCCGAATGGCCTACTCCTACTTTTTACATTTCTATGCGTTCATTTTGTTCAAGAGGATGTATTGCTACTTGTTCGCACATTTTATGGTGGGTGGGGTGGATTTTGTTGCTCATCATGACACAGGGGAACATATTCTGACACCTACTGTCAACCTAGAATCACTCAAACCTATACACATCAGTAATCTTCTGGTCATCTAATGGTCCACAGTATTCCTAATAAGTACAAGCAGAAAGCCTTACAGTGCTTACACTATTAAACTATGAAGTGTTATATTTTAGCTACACCACTATGCGGACTTGAGGCTCTTTTGGTTTTTGCTATTGGCAACTTCCACCCACGTTTTCCAGACTTGGATAATTGGAGTATATTCCCAGAGTGAGAAATGTATACAGCAAATGGAAACTCGGTTCGTGGGTTGCTCAATAGGTTTGCTTGGAGACTCAAAATGTTGATGGATTTTCATGCAAGCGAGAGATCTGGCTCACTAAAGTTAAATGGAAACTCAATAGAACTTTGAGATGGAACCTTCCCTCCTGCACAAGAATCTGAAAGTATATTTTTCTACTACTAGATGGATTCTCAGCTAGTTTTAAACTGCACATACCTTTTAATAAGTGGGATCTTGGTATGCCAGTTATTGAAGGATCCAGATATGAACACTTCTTTTCCTCCACCTACCCAGCGAATGACTGTGGGACGAGCTTGCTTAGACAATTTTACAGATTCATCCATGTCAGGCTGCCAGGACACAAACTCCTTATCAGTGAGAGCCTAAAATGTTAAAATACAAGAAGGTAACACTAGAAGAAAGTTACACATAAAAGTAAACAGAACTTAGAATATAATTTCCAAATGACTGTATAGAAACAGCAATGGTATGGATTCTCTTTTTGGAGATTTAGGTAAGAATTTCATCCAACAGTATGAACTTAGCTAGCTTACAAGGGAAAAGATGATCTCGTTATCACAGAATCATTCATAGAATGGGTACAACTGAGAATGAGTCTAGTCAGCACGTCATGTCTCTGCTGTTTCACCACAAGAGCAACTCACCTCGGTCCAATCCCCCTGCATTTTCAGCATAGTCCTGCAAATCTTCTCTCTTCAGATAATTATCAAATTTCCTTTGAAATCCGTGATTGAATCTGCCTCAACCACATTCTCAGGCAGTGCCTTCCAGATCTTCACCACTCACTTCATAACAGATTTCTCCTCATGTTGCCTTTGGTTCTTTTGCCAATCATCTTAAATTGGTGACCTCTGGTCCCTGAACCTTCTGCCATTGGGAATAGTTACTCCCTATCTACTCTGTCAAGATCCCTCATGATTTTGAGCACTTCTATCAAATCTCCTCCCAACCTTCTCTTCTTTATGAAGAACAGTCCCAGCTTCACCAATTTATCCGCATGACTGAAGTCTCTCATTCCCCTCTTTTCTGCATCCTTTTCAATGCCTTCATATGCTTCCTGAAACATGGTGCCAAAAATTGTACACAATACTCCAGTTGAGGCCAAACCAGTGTTTGATGAAGATTCATCATGACTTCTGGCTTTTTCACACAATGCCTCTATCAACAAAGCCCAGAATCTAGTATGTCTTATTAATTACTTTCTCAACTGTCTTGCCATATTCAACAATTTGGGCCTATATACCCCCACCACATAGATCTCTGTTCCTGCACACCCTTCACAATTGTCCCCTTTATTTTATATTGCCTTTTCTTGTTCTTCCTACTAAAATGTACAATTTCATGCTGCTTTGCGTTAAATTTCATCTGCCACATGTCTGCCCAATATCCAGCCTATGTCCTCTTGAAATTTATCACTATCCTCTACAGTTCACAATACTTTCAAGTTTTGTGTCATCTGTAAATTTTTAAATTGTACCCAGCACGTCCATGTCCTCATCAAGCCTTTTTGTTACCTCATCAAAAAACTCAAATTAGCGAAACACTATTTGCCCTTAATAAATCCGTGCTGGCTTTCCTGAATTAATCCACATTTGTCCAAGTGCCTGTTAAGTTTGCCCTGGATTACCGTCTCTCAAAGTTTTCCCACCATCAGGTTGGTTAAACTGACTTCCCTGTAGTTGCTGCACTTTTTACAAGTTTTTTTTGAACAATGATGCAACATTTCCAATTCTTCACTTATGCATATTAGATAAAGTTGGACTGCCAAAAGAAAATGATAAAGTCCTACAAAATTTAATGACTTAATTCCACCCCCACCCAAATCAGCTGATCATGTATTATACAATGCAGAGAAAGGGAAGAACACGTTTTTAGAGATGCACTTCTCAATCACTATCAGAAAAGCATCTGCTATAGCTCAGATTAAAAGAAAAAGACAAATGCAAACAAAAATCATAGTGATTGGTCTAGATCTAAAAATAATTAACCCATCTTTTCTCTTTACAGGTACTGATATATGAACATCTTTTGTTTTCATTTCCCATCAAATGTTGGGAGTTGCTTAATACTGGAGGCAGATCACTCCACAGCACAAACTGTTGATTCAATCTTGGCACAAAAATAAATCTTCAAATAAATCAGGTTAAAATAAAAAATGTTCAAATAAATCAGGTTAAAATAAAAAATGTTCAAATAAATCAGGTTAAAATAAAAAATGTTCAAATAAATCAGGTTAAAATAAAAAATGTTCAAATAAATCAGGTTAAAATAAAAAATGTTCAAATAAATCAGGTTAAAATAAAAAATGTTCAAATAAATTAGGTTAAAATAAAAAATGTTCAAATAAATTAGGTTAAAATAAAAAAATACACGTCCCTCCTCTTCAAGATATATTCTCACCTATAAAATATTAGGCATAATACTGCTACAAGTGCTTTTAACTTACAAATTCAAAAGATGGGCGATATGGGTAAAATAAACACACATCTCTCCCTCAATATTCAAGGAGGGTAGATAGATTCTAATCGGAAATTTCAACATAAAAGGCTGCTCCTTTGTCCAACTGTGTCTGACAATATACTGCAATGGTTTAAAATACCTGCAGTATTTGCACCTCATAGTCCTTGCCCAGCATCCTCCTCCTTCAAATGCTTACTTAATTTCCAATAGTAGTGCTTTATGTTTCATCTAGGCAGAATGTAGTTTACTCTGCTTGGTTCCTAACTTTAATTGTTCTTTTTAGCAAAGAACTTGGAGCATGCCTGAATGCATCACACAGAATTGTCTTGCAACAATTAGAAATTTGCATATCTGAATGGAATGGGGAAATCTCTACTGTGTGTAATTAAAATTTTTGACATAGAAGGTAAAGCATAGAAACCATTTAGCCCAACTGGTCCCGATGGTGCTTATACTACACATGAGCCTCTTCACACCTTACTTTATCTAACTCTGTCAACATATTATCTATCCCTTTCTCCTTCATGTGTTGATCTCACTTCCCCTTAACTGCATTAATGTTATGCACCTCAACTACTTCTCATAGTGAGTTCCATATTTTAACCACTCTCTGGATGAAGAAATTACTCCTGAATTCCCCATTTATCAATGGCCATTTTATATCTACATCCTTAGTTTTGGTCTCCCCACAAGTGAAAATATCTTCTCTATGTCTACCCCACCAAACCTTCCATAACCTTAAAGACCTTTATCAGGTCTCCCCTCAGCCCTCTCTATCCTAGAGAAAAGGGCCCCATTCTGTTCAATCTTTCCTGATATAAGCTAGCTTTGTTATTAAATTGTTAGGTAGGCTTACAAACTGTTATGGGGGTCTACTGGACCACCTGAGAAATTGGAATTCAAAGTTGACATGTTGAATTTACACTCCAAAACATTGAGAGACTATTTTGTCAAGGACTCCCACACTATAGAGGGTCCAGAAGAAGGATATACATTCTGCCAGTACTAAACTGACAGTGCAAATATCTCCTTAAATATCATGACTGGTTCACTTTCAATAGCCACCAATGGTGCATCATGCACATCTACGAAACACAGAAGGAGTAGGCCATTAAGCCCATCGAGCCTGCTCCGCTTTCAATAGCCACTTATGGTGCATCATGCACATGTGAAACATAGGAGCAGGAATAAGCCATTAAGCCCGTCAAGCTTGTTCCGCCATTCAATACAATCATAACTGATCATTCACTTCAATGCCTTTTTCTCCACACTACCCCCATATCTCTATATGTCATTGGTATTTAAAAATGTTAATCTCTGCTTTAAACATTCACTGACTGAGTCTCCACAGCCCTTGGAGGGGTGTGAATCTTTGGAATTTTCTACTCCAGAGTAAAAAAAATTTCTCTTCATCTCGTTCCCAAGTGGCTTCTCCATTAGTTTGAAATTGTGTCCCATGGTTCTCGACTCCCCAACCAGAGGAAACATCTTACCTGCATCTACCCTGTCTATCCCTTTAATTATATTGTAAGTTTCAATGAGATCACCTCCCATTCTTCAAAATGTTAGAGAATACAGGCCCAGTCTCCCCAAGCTCTCTTCATAGGACAGTCCCGCCATCCCGGGAATAAGTCTGGTGAACCTCTGTTACACTCCCTCTATGGCAATAATATCCTTCCTAAGGTAAGGGGACCAAAACTACACACAGTACTCTAGATGCAGCCTAACCAACATTCTGGACAATTGAAGCAAGACTTCGCTACTCCTGTGCTCAAATCCTCCTCTGATTGTTCCTCTTACTAAAGTGCATAACCTTGCATTTTTCACATTATATTCCATCCACCATGTTCTTGCTTACTCATTCAGTCTGTCCAAATCCCCTTGAAGCCGCTTTGCATCTTCCTCACAACACATATTCCCACCCTAGCTTTGTGTCATCCACAAACTTAAAAATATCACACTTGGTCCCCACATCCAAATCATTGATATATATTGTGAACAGCTGGGGCCCAAGTGCTGATCTTTGCAATACCCCACTAGTCACAACCTGCCAACACGAGAATGACCCTTTATTCCTATTCTCTGTTTTCTGCCTGTTAGCCAATCCTTAATCCAAGCTGGTGTATTACCTCCTATCACAATGTGCTTTAATTTTGCTAACCAACCTCCTGCGTGGGATATTATCAAAAGCCTTCTGAAAATCCAAGCATACTGCGTCCACCAACTCCCCTTTATCAATGTTAGTAACATCCTCAAAAAACTCAAACAGGTTTGTGAAACATGATTTTCCATTCATAAATCCATGTTGAATGTGCCCAACCAGATCATTATTATCCAAGCGTCCATTTATCACATACTTTATAATAGATTCTAGCATTTCCCTACTACTGATGTAAGGCTAACAGGTCTGTATTCCCCGTTTTCTCTCGCCTTTCCTTCCTAAATAATGGGATTACATTTGCTACCTTCCAATCCGCAGGAACCATTCCCGAATCTAAAGAATTTTGGAAGATGATCACCAACGCATCTGCTATCTCAGTAGCTACCTCTTTTAGCACTCTGGGATGTAGAATATCAGGACCTGGGGACTATCTGCCTTCAGTCCTTTCAATTTTTCCAATATAATCTTCTTAATAATACTAATTTCCTTCAATTCCTCATTATTCCCTAGTCCCTTGGATCTCTAATTTTGGGAGATTTCTTGTATTTTCCTCAGTTAAGACAGACACACAGCAATCATTTAGCTTCTCTGCCATTTCTCTATTCCCCATCATAAATTCTCCTGACTCTGCCTGTAAAGGACCCAGAATTGTCTTAGCCAAACATTTCCTTTTTATGTACCTATAGGAGCTTTTACAGACTGTTTTTATATTTTATGCTGGTTTACATTCATATACTGTTCTCCCTTTCTTTAACAGTTTCTTGGTCCTCCTTTGCTGTATTCTAAAATGCTCCCAATCCTCAGGTTTACTACTATTTCTGGCAACTTTATCGGCCTTTTCTTTTAATTTTACACAGTCCTTAATTTCCTTTGGTAGCCACAGTTGACTGACTTTTCTTCTTGGGTTTTTGTGCCTGGAAGGAATATACAGTTGCTGTAAACTGTGTAATAATTCTTCAAAGACTTCCCATTGCCTATGTACCATCATACCTTTTAATGTATTTTCCCAAGCCACCTCAGCCAATTTGCCCCTCATACCTTCATAATTTCCTTTGTTCAAATTTAACACCCTAGCTTCAGATTGAAGTACCTCACTTTCAAATATAATGTAAAATTCTATCATATTATGGTCACTCATCCCGAAAGGTTCTTTTACAACAAGATTATTAATTAGCCCCTTTTTGTTACATAATACTGGATCTAAAATAGCCTGTTCTCTAGTCGGTTCCTCAATATACTGCTCTAGAAAACCATTCCAAACAGATTCTACAATTTGCTCTTCGGATCTGAAATCCACCCTTACTAATGCCATCCCTTATCAGTGCAACACGACAATCTATTCTTTTTTGGCTGTCCTTCCTAAATGTCGAATATCCTTGAATATTCAGTCCCCAGTCCTGGTCACCCTGCAGCCACGTTTCCACAATGGCAATTAGATCATATCCATTTATATCCATTCATGCCTTTAAATCATCTACCTTGTTGCAAATGCTGTGTGCATTCAGGTATGGTGCCCTTAACTTTGTCCTTTTGACATCATTCCGCATTCTAAGCTTAGTTGATGCTTGTCTTTGTTTCGTCTGCCTTTGAATTTCATTTGCTACTTTTCTACTTTCCGTTACCAGCTCTACCTCCTTCCAATTTGAGCTAGCCCTCAGGTTCCCATCCCCCTGGTAAGCTAGTTTAAACCCTCCCAAAAGCACCAGCAAATCTCCCTGCAGGGATATTAGTCCCAATCCTGTTAAGGAGTAACCCATTCATTTTGTACAGGTCCCATTTGCCCCAGAGCCAGTCCCAATACCCAGAAATCTGATGCCCTCCCTCCTACACAAATTCTCCAGCCACATGTTCAATCAATCAACCCTCCTATTCCTATGCTCACTAGCACGTGGCACTGGGAGTAATCCTGAGATGAGGTCCTGTTTTTAATTTCCTTCCTAACTCCCTAAAGTCTGCTTTCAGGGTCTCAACCCTTTTCCTACTTATGCTGTTGGTACCACTATGGGCCACAACCTCTGGCTGTTCACCCTCCATGCAGCCACTCCATGATATCCTTGACTCTGGTGCCAGGGAGGCAACGCACCATCCTGCAGTCATTTTTACTGCCGCAAAAATGCCTGTCTGATCCCAACTACCAAATCTGCTACCACTATTGCTCTTCCACTCTTCTTACTCCCCTCCTGTGCAGCTGAGCCACCCGTGGTGCCACGCACTTGGCTCTGGCTGCACTCCCCTGAGGAGCCATCGCCCTCATCAGTATCCAAAATGGAAAACAAGATTAGTAAGCAAGATAGATTCAGGGCGCTCCTGCACTACCTGCCTGGTGCTCTTAGACTGCCTGGTGGACACCCATTGCCTCCCTGAATGTATGCTCCTATCCTGCTGTGTGATCACCTCCCTAAATACGTTATCTACATAGTTCTCTGCCTTACGGATGCACAACAATGGCTCCAGCCGCTGCTTGAATTCTGAAACCCTGAGATAAAGTTTTTGCGGCTGGTGACACTTTCTGCTGATGTTTATCTAGGACATATGGCACGTCCATGACTTCCCACATAGTGCAGGATGTACATTCCACTTGGCTGAGCTGACCTGCCATACTGTAACTTTAAAAACTATTTACTACAATTATAATCAGTAGAATAACTTATCAGTTACCCACCAGCTTCTTTCCCTGTACCAAAGTCAGAGCCAGCTACTGGAGGCTGAAAAAAGGTAGAAAAAGAAAGCACCTCCCTCACTCACCAAACTCCCACTTTACACTTTGTGCACCCAAAGCAGCACTGAGAAAGGCACTGTTTTTATGCTCTCTGAAAAACAACTGATCGAAGCTCTGAAAACCAGTTTAAGTTGGCTACCTAATTAACTAGCTGCAGCTGCTCTGAGAGAGTTTGTATATCCCAGTTTTAAGGCTGGAATAAAGCTTAACTTTGAACTTGAGTAATTTTCAGTTAATAGCTAAATTAAAGAAAAAGCTAGCCTTTAGATAGAAATTGACCCTTAAAACGCTCTCACTCACCAGCTCTCTGTGCAGACCCTATCCATCGCACATACTCTGTGTTTTATTATGCAACCTTCCCTCTATCCATACCACCGTTTTACAAATAGGATACTTGCTAGAACATATAATAGATTATGGTTATCCTAAACTTTGTTTTTCACATTCCTTTTGTTATTTACACATAAGTAGTTCAGATAAAAAAAAACTCCATTGTTCTCAAGATGTATAAGTTAAACTATTAGTAACTCATACTGTTCTACTATTCTATGGGCATTCATAGCACACTGAACAAGCAGTTATTATTCATGTCTGAACCTAGGCTTATTGTCTGAGCAAGGGCACCACCGAGGTAAGCTGATTTCATCCTCACTGGGCATCCAGAGCCACATACTTCCAGCAGGATCGATGGGCTGCAATCTAGTACAAAGGTCCTAGTGTTTTTTTAACCTCACTAGCATAGGACACAAATGCACCATGGCTAAGACTAATTAACTCAGCACAGGTTGAACCTGGTCAATGAGGTTCAGTGTAACACCACATAGTATATTGCATCTAAATAATATTTAAATTGCTTTACCCAATAATTCTTACTCAATATAAAAAGAAAAAAAACTTGCATTTATATAATACTATGCATGTTCTCAAGTGGACATAAAGAGACCCGTGGCACTTTTCAAAAGGCAGGGAGCAAAAGAAACAAATGCTTCGCAGTAAATTATGTACTTTTAAAATCTAGCCACTGTAATAATGTAGGAAACTTAAAGCCAAGTTGTACACAGAAAGGTCCCATAAACAGTGATAATCTGTTTTAGTTGTGTTGGATGAAGAATACCAGGTGCCAGGAGAACTTCTTGCTCTTAGCAAAGTGCCACACCTGAAGGGGGCAATCAAGGCCTCAGTTTAACATCTCATCTGAAAGATGGCACCACCACAAAGTGTCAGATTATGTGCTCAAGTCTCTGGAATGGGGCTTAGATTTACGATCTTTTTAAATCAGGGAGACGACCCCCAAGGCAAGGCTTTCATCTTGGTGTTCCTAAGGGTCACCTGAACTTTGGTGGCTAAAAAGCACTTACTTCAGAAGCCACCAATTTCATGACAGTTTACAACCATTTTCTTCTTAAATGATGGAATATATGTCTCCACCATGCTAGAAATAAGAAGCATAGCTTTATACTGTACCTTTGAGTCTCGTGTGTGAAAAATGTTGGGGTCATCTGTGCTGTCCACCATGATTTTAGGACGTTCATTCTCCTTTGATGACTGAGAAGATCCCATGCTGTCAGTACGGTGGGACTTGTGCCCTCCATGGCGATCTGCTCCCATGCGGTCACTGCTGGTGTTCCCCATTATCCTGACAGTATTGGTATTATTATTACTGCCAAAAATTAAAAAAAAAAATAGTCCCACAATCTTTGTCTGTGTACCTGAAATAAAATTTTTTTAATATTTTAATGGCACTAGAAACTTTTACCATTTAACAGAAAACACCACCAAATACCTGGACAACATTCAGGCCGGTGCTGATAAGTAACATTCACACAACATAAATGCTAGGCAACGACAAAAGGTAATCTAACCATCTCTCCTTGACATGGTCATCATTGAATCCCCCACCATCAGCATCCTAGGGGTTACCAATGACCAGAAACTGAACTGGACCAGCCATTTAAATAGTGTGGCTACAAGGACAGGTCAGATGCTGGAATTCTGCTGGCGGTAACAAACCTCCTGACTCCCCAAAGCTGTCCACCATCTACCAGGCACAAGTCAGGAGTGGTGGGATATTCTCCACTTGCCTGAATGAGTGCAGCTCCAGCAACACTCAAGAAGCTTGAAAAGATCCAACACAAAGTATCTTACCTGACCGGCACTCCAACCACTATCCTAAATATTCACTCCCTCCACCATCAGTGCACAGTGGACGCAGTGTGCACCATCTACAAGATGCACTGTAACGAGTCAGTAACTTCCAAGCCTGCAGCCTCTTCCACCTAGAAGAACCAGGGCAGCTGATGCATGGGAACACCATCATCTGCAAGTTTACCTCCAAGCTACATATCATCCCGACTTAGAACTATATCAACGTTCCTTCATTGTCACCTTGTCAAAAACGTGAAACCCCCTTTCTAACAGCATTGTGGGTGAACATACACTACATGGACTGCAGTTTAAGAAGGCGGCAATTAAGAATGGACAACAAATGTCGGTCTTGCCAGTGACACTTGCACCCCATGAATGAATATATAAAATAAAATGTAGAAACAGAGGGCCATATCTAGTGAATTAAGTCTTTCCTATTATGATTCAGATTTTTGCCCTGTGTTGGCCCTGAGTTTTTATCCTTTTTTTTCCCCAATTGGGATTATTAACTATCTATTTTTGGGTAAGGGCTGTCTAATCATGATGTCTCAGACATCACGACTGCGTGGGGCAGGCTTGATGGATTAGTTGGTCTTTTTCTACTCATCATTTTTGCTTGTTTGCATCTATCTGCCTATATTTTGGTAATCACGGACAGTTAAAAAATAGCCTTTGCAAATGGTGCCTGGCATTAGCAAGTGGGACTAAACTGATCAATCAAATTTAAATATTTGCAAACTGAAAAAAATGGATTAGCAAAGTTTGTACAGCTCAATACCATCACATGGTACACGCGCACAACAAAACAACTGTCAAAGAAGCCTCAAGGATCTTGCATTTTTTTCCTCCTCTTGCTGCAAATATTGTTTTGCATGCTTAAAAAAAATTAATTGAATCCAATACTGCAGAAAAAATAAATACATCCTTTACTAATTTAGTTCTTCCTTTAATATACCAGCTAAAGGGTTAATGGCTTGGAACTGCCTCGACAACTTAATTTTTGTCCAGCAAGATGTGAATTAAATTCTCTCACAGCAAGGTGGTACATACTTCTGTAAGAAATGGGAGCAGGGGTGGGCCATGATGTCTCTCAAGCCTGCTCCACGATTCAACTCCATTTTTCTGTCCTAGAGTCCAAAAGTATACTGATCTCAGTCAGCAACTGAGCTTCCACAGCCCACTGTTGTAATGAATTCCTAAGATTCAACACACACCCACCCCCTCACCCCAAGTGAAGAAATTTCCCCTTATCTCTGTCCTAAATGATTGACTTTTTTTTCTTTATTCTTTCATGGGGTGTGGGTTTTGCTGGCAAGGCCAGCATGTGCTGCCCATCCCAAATTGCCCTTGAACTGAGTGGCTTTCAGTTAAAAGCGAACCACATTGCTGTGGGTCTGCAGTCACATGTAGGCCAGACTGGATAAGGATGGCAGATTTTCTTCCCTAAAGGACATCAGTGAACCAGATGGGTTCTACAACAATCAACATTACAATCAAATTATTTTACAGAGCACTTCTGTGCAGGAAATTATGAAGGTAGAAATATCTGACAGTACACATTGAGGAAATAAACATTGTACTCCCAAAGGCTTCTGGCAAAGAAAACCCAACACATAATTGTAATTTCCCATAGCCTCCTTTTAGTACAGTATGTTTAGATAAAAGCAAAATATCGCTGATGCTGGGAACCTGAAATAAGAACAGAAAGTGCTGGAAATGCTCAGCTGGTCTGGCAGCATCTATACAGAGAGAAACACAGTTAGTGTTTTGAAGCAAAATGACTCTTTTTCAGAACTGATAGCATGTTTAGACCCATGAATAAGTCCATACAAGATACCAGCTTCCTGTTAAAGTTCCTTAAGCAAGTCTGGCATGTGTATTTTGCTGGAACGGTTGTTGAATCACCGCAACACAGCAAAGCCAGACCTGGCAGTACAATTGGGGATTACTGCAAAATGAATGAAAGTGAAGCAGGGCTTACCAACAATCAACCATAATTTGCATTTACATGGTACCTTGAACACAGAAAAACATCTCAAGAGGCTTCAAAAGGCATAATCATATAAAAACGGATACCGAGTCAAATAAAATATTGAGACTGGTAGCCACAAGTTTTGTCAGGCATGGGTTTTAAATAGGGTCTTAAAGGAGGAAAGGGAGGTGCAGAAATTTAGGGAGGGAATCCCAGAGCATGGGGCCGAGACAGCTGGAAGTGTGACTGCTGATGGTTGTAGGAGCAGGTAACAGAAATAGGGAATGACACAGTCATATTGAGGTTTAAAAAGGAGGATTGGGGAACCTGAAGCATGCCAGGGTGATGATCAATGCAGCTTGGGTGTGGCATTGGGTACTAGTAGCATCATTTTGGAGTAACTGGTGTTTACAGAGGGTGGAAAACGGGAGATTAGCCAGGAGTTTGAAATAGTTGAACTTGGCGGTGACAAAGGCACGGACAAGGGTTTCCATGATAGACAGTCTGAGGCAGAGTGGGATAGGTGATGTTATGGATGTGGTAGTAGGAGGTCTTTCTGACGGTCAAAAGCTCAGCTTGGGATAGAATAGGACAACAAGATTGCCAATAATCTGGTTCAGTCTAAGACAATAGCCAGGGAGGAAGATAGATTTGCTGACAAGAATGCAGAGTTTGTGGCAGGAACTGAAAATGATGGCTTTAGTCTTCCCAGTATTTAACTGGAAAAAATTATGGTTTATGCAAGGCTGAATGCCAACAATCAGCAAATACATTTATATTAAACAAACATTCTTGTTGTTTATAAAGGGAAGACTTAATGAAGCATTTTGTTCAGTGATAACATTGTTTCAGTTACCTCTGGAGTTTGTGGAGGTAGAAACTTCCATATAAGTACAAACAATCAAACATATACTAGATCTACTCAAATCACTGAGATACCATCAATGTTCAGTGCACTGTAAAACCAGATTTGGAATAAGTATGATCAAATTATTCTACTGTAACTATCAAATACAGTTAGTTTATGTATATTTCTTCCACAGAGTCCAGCACAGATGAATGTGTACATTCCACCCAGCTAGCTCCAGGGTTCCTGATAGGGTTGCAGAGATCACTTTTGGTGTCGCGAGCTGTCCCTCCTCCGAGGCAGCAATGGTGACTGTGGAGAGGAAACAACCAGTCTGGAGAAGGGACAGCCACAGACACACTGGATCATTTCTGCCGAACAGCACAGGTCAGTCGGTGAGCCCAAAGTGCTCTTTAACTTCAGAAATCACTTCAGCAATTAGTTTGAGAGGGATTGGGATGTTTGTGCACTGACTTGGCACAGCTAGAGGCTGGTAAGTGTAATTCAGCCACTGAGTGTGGGAAAAACTGGGAATCACACAGCTCAGCAGGGAATGTGGGTTAATTATGTTTCTGTTCTTGTCTGCCTGTTGTACAGGGTCCTTACATGGTCCAGGGTAGCAACTCTTGTTTTCCAGGTACCAGCAACTAGGCCAAAAGGAGGGAAGGGAAGAGGGGCTGGTGAGTGAGTGCAAGTGGGGTGGAAGGGGGTTGGAAAGAGGGGCTGCTGAGTGAGAGAGAGGGGAGAGGTTTCAGATGAGAGGCTGCT
Organism: Carcharodon carcharias; assembly: GCF_017639515.1. NCBI lineage: Eukaryota > Metazoa > Chordata > Chondrichthyes > Lamniformes > Lamnidae > Carcharodon > Carcharodon carcharias. Next base: position 52,027,922 of record NC_054482.1, read on the forward strand.
GAGTGGGGGAGGTGTGTTGGGAAGAGGGGCATGTATGTCTGCATGGTGGGGGTGAGGGGTTGATTACAATGTTCTGCAGGTGGGGCAGAAGAGGGGTTTCACAGTCTTGTCATCAGGGAATATGGAGAGCTGGACTGAAATTCATAAAATCATAACATTTTTACAATATGCTTTAAAACACAGATTTTCATATTTATATGATGTATCAATATATGTTAATCTATGGTACCCAAATGTTAATTTATACTAAATGATACTACGCTGCTTTGTTGATGTTCAGTTTTTGCTGGCGTCTGGGATCACACTTATTTTCAAAATATTTAAAATGGGATCATACAGACGAACACTTTGCGAGGCACTGATGTAGGCTCATCCGTTTATAGAAAATAATCCCAATTCACATCACAAAATCTATCTTTCCACTTCTGTCCGCAAAACATTGTCCAAGGTATTAATCACTCTGCGTGAAATCAAGTGGTTACAGATATTTCTTGCCCATCCTGGTGCTTGCTTAGTTTGTAATGACTATAATAAGCAATGTCCTTACAAAAATAAAGCAAAGCAGAGAACGTGACAAATCTACACACGAATTGTTTTTATAAAGGTATTTCAATATTCTTTCTGCTAATCTCCCCCCCCCCCACCATCCTCCACGCCACTTATTTATGTAAAGTGGGCGGAGGAGGGTAGGTGCTCTAAATTGCTCTCTAATAAAGTTAATATTTACAGGGTGAAACCCCATTAACTGTAAAAGTTCGAATCGTTGCATTTGCGTCGTTCCAATATACTAAATACGTAGAAAAACCTATATGTATAAAACATGCACGTTCAATTGCAATGAAGCAAAAACAATGGGCTCCAGCAGCCAGGTACAATTTCCTCTGTAAGTACGGGCTGGCTTCTCCTGCAAATACAGTAAAAGATCACTGACTAGGCACTACTGACTGTTAAAATGCTGCAAACGTCGACAACCATGTCTGAACAGGAGAAACGAGGCCTCCTAAAGCCACAACTAAATTTAAGTCCAACAACTCACCCGCTGTTTTTTTGGGGGGAGGGCGGGGGGGGGGGGAGAGAGAGAGAGACCAAAATAGAAATTGACACATTAAAGATGGTGACAACAGATTATCCAGGACCTATCTCTCTAACTCAGTGCAGAAGGTTATTTATTACCTGGAATAAAGCGGGAGACCTGTTGCTCCGGGTCTCTTTTTACCTCCCTACCCCCCAACGTAACCGCTCCGGCTCGCGCTTCGTCCATCGCGCCCAATGGCGCGCGTACCCGCGACTATTAGCTGCGCGCGCGCATCAAGTCAACCGGGCGCGCAGAATCATACTCCCTCCACTCCGGGATTCTGATTCAACATCCCGGTGCAACCCACCTCTCCCATACCACGTTCATTCCCACCTCTGCCCCAAGCCCCCTTTGAGCTACGCCGAGAAGCTGTTGCACTTTGTCCTCTCGTGTTCATCCTCCTGGATTTTGTTTCTCTTTTGGATAGGGGCAGACATGTGGGCGCAATCCTTTGATATAGAATTTTTCATTTATTAAAACACCACTGCGCACAAAATAGAATGTGTCCCTAAATAAGCAAAGTTGACAGGTCCAAGATGAATCACTTAATAAAAGGGTGGGTGGAAACTAGGTAAATAAATGTTTCATTGCACATTATAAAGGAGAACATTTATTCACTGGGTTTACATACTGTTTCAATCTCAAATATAAAGACAGCATTGAATCTACTTTCTATCAAACTGCTTTATATAAATCTCCCTGTTAACAAATAACCTGGATACTGACTTGATACCTGAATAGATACACAGCTGGATAATAAACACTTTGAAACTATTCAAGCTGTCATCACATTGCTCATGGGTGATCTTTCTTCTGGAGCATAGCTGCAACAGTTAGATATTTATAATCTGCTGAGACCCCTTAAGCCCACTGCTCAAGTACCCCATGTGAACAAAGTCTAAATAGAAAAATTCAGATAATTGCACCACTTATAAATAATCTACCTCCAGCCCAGCATTGATATTCTGGCAGGCTGGCTTTTCTTATCATTTTTAAAGATTTGTTGCATTAGTAACAAGTTATTTGAAGTGTGAATGACACATACAAGAATGTTATATGTACCAGCAAGCAGCCACAATTTATGTTGAGTTAATGAATATACTGTTTTATGCTGTTTTGTATGATGTATTGGGGTCAATGATATTTATAAATTGAATAGCTGAAATAAAACTTTTATTACAAAGTGTTATATCTGTGTTAGTGATATTTTTGGCTTCAAAGAGCTGATAATTTATATGTTGTATAAAATTGGTCATCTGAAAAATATAATTTAAAAAACTATCCTGGGGTTAGATGCTGGGGTGGGGTGAGGCTGGTTTCAGTAACTAATAGATGTTTTCATGAAGATTTATTTTTAAGGATGTTAAAATATCTATCCAGTGAGTTTTTCACTATACTGACGATTTCTGCTTTTCATCAATGTAATTGCACATGCAAAGGACTTCTGCATACAGGATTTTGTTCATCAGCTATGTATGTGTCACATAGTACACACGGTCAGGCCCACAATCAGCACAGAATCATTTCAATGTACTCGTCGATCTCCCACAGTATTGCACATGGAGAAGCAAGAAAAGGGTGAAACAGACCTACCCACCTGGAATTATTGATCCAGGACACACAGATACACTTCAAAAACATTTTAAAGATGTATATTATGTGCTTACTTTTATATTTTGCACTTTAAACTCCAGTGTATATAGTAACAATAGAAACATCCTATGTAAATCTGCAACACTGCATTTGCACCATGCCACCAGTGCTTTTGACACCATCCTAAATTATGTAAGGATTTGTTAGGATACTGTTAATTTGTACTACAAATACACAAATATGACCGTTAGATGACTCCAAAATGTCCTCCAAAACATTGGAGCCCTGTGACATACATAGAATATGGATATGCATAAGTAATTTTGTCAAAGTGACCTCTGAGATGCACTAAGACTGGGTCCAAAACACTATAGACATACACCCTACAGCGAATAGTTGGATACCTAACCAAGTAAAGGCAGCTTTCTGCTCCAGCTTCCAGTCTTACCTGTTTTTCTGCAATATTTGCGTCAAGCTGTCCAAGAAATTCAAACTACTGAATATATAGTTACCCCCCCCCCTTCTTTCTAATGTCTAAATACTTCCACACATATCTATACGCTGCATGAATCAATTACTATAAATTATTTATTTTGGCTTCTCTCCTGTTCTTCTGAACCTTGGTGATTGAGCCTTGAACATATTCACACAGGTTTTCCACCTCCTCAATAAGGAAGAAAATAAGGGGGAGTGGAGAAAGAACATTTACAGGAGGTGAGTTTTGGACAGTTTTGGACCTTGATCTTTTAGAAGAGATCTCAAACCATCACTGTGAATCCAAGCTGTTTTCCGAAAGCACAGAAACGTCACAATCACAGGAACTGACAGTGGAGGATATGCTTCCCATACTGCGCATGCCTCACCTGCGGGTCCGTGATTGGTTGGCGGAGCGCTGCCTGTCTTTCCGGGTTAGGCGGATGCTGGAGGTCAGTTGTTTTTGGAGATTGGGGTTTGAACATTTTCTAGTAAATTTGGCCGCCCCCACTCCCCCGCCCACCAAACAGCTGAACACGGACGGCCATGGGCGCAGAGAGCAGTGCGGCCCGAAGCTGCCGGTTGGAAGAGCCGCCGGTAACTCTGCCCGCCGGTCTCAGCGTGTATCAGGCGGTGCTGGAGGAAGAGCAGCTGGTGTCCGTGTTCGTCTATCAGCGGGGGAACGAGGAGGCCGTCAACAAGGCAGCTAAGGTGAGGGGGAGGAGAGGGTAGAGAGAGGATGGATGAGAGGAAGGCTGAAGGGGTGAATGAGAGGGGGATGGGAGGGGCGAAGGGGGTGGGAGGGTGGATGGGGAAGGGTGAAAGGGGTAGGTGTGTGTATGGGGAGGGGATGGAGGGGGTGAAGGGGGGGTGGACGGGGGGAGGGGGTGAAGGGGTGGACGGAGGGGAGGGGGTGAAGGGGTGGACGGAGGGGAGGGGGTGGACGGGGGGGAGGGGGTGAAGGGGGGGTGGACGGGGGGGAGGGGGTGAAGGGGGGGTGGACGGGGGGAGGGGGTGAAGGGGGGTGGACGGGGGGGGAGGGGGTGAAGGGGGGTGGACGGGGGTGAGGGGGTGGACAGGGGGAGGGGGTGAAGGGGGAGGGGGGAAGGGGGTGTGGACGGGGAGGGGATGAAGGGGGGGTGTGGACAGGGGGGGTTGGGGTGGTGGATGGGGAGGGGGTGAAGGGGGGGTGTGGACGGGGAGGGGATGAAGGGGGGGTGTGGACGGGGGGGGTGGACGGGGAGGGGGTGAAGGGGGCGTGTGGACGGGGAGGGGGGGATGGACGGGGAGAGGGGGTGATGGGATGGACGCGGGGAGGGGGTGAAGGGGGGGATGGACGGGGGGAGGGGATGAAGGGGGGGATGGACGGGGGGAGGGGATGAAGGGGGGCATGTGGACGGGGTGGAGTTGAAGGGGGCGTGTGGACGGGGAGGAGTTGAAGGGGGCGTGTGGACGGGGAGGGGGTGAAGGGGGGCATGGACGGGGGAGGGGGTGAAGGGGGGTGGACGGGGGTGAGGGGGTGGACAGGGGGAGGGGGTGAAGGGGAAGGGGTGAAGGGGGTGTGGACGGGGAGGGGATGAAGGGGGGGTGTGGACAGGGGGGGTGTGGGGTGGTGGATGGGGAGGGGGTGAAGGGGGGGTGTGGACGGGGAGGGGATGAAGGGGGGGTGTGGACGGGGGGGGGTGGATGGGGAGGGGGTGAAGGGGGGGTGGACGGGGAGGGGGTGAAGGGGGCGTGTGGACGGGGAGGGGGGGATGGACGGGGAGAGGGGGTGATGGGATGGACGCGGGGAGGGGGTGAAGGGGGGGATGGACGGGGGGAGGGGATGAAGGGGGGGATGGACGGGGGAGGGGGTGGACGGGGGTGAGGGGGTGGACAGGGGGAGGGGGTGAAGGGGAGGGGGTGAAGGGGAGGGGGTGAAGGGGGTGTGGACGGGGAGGGGATGAAGGGGGGGTGTGGACAGGGGGGGTGTGGGGTGGTGGATGGGGAGGGGGTGAAGGGGGGGTGTGGACGGGGAGGGGATGAAGGGGGGGTGTGGACGGGGTGGGGTGGATGGGGAGGGGGTGAAGGGGGGGTGGACGGGGAGGGGGTGAAGGGGGCGTGTGGACGGGGAGGGGGGGATGGACGGGGAGAGGGGGTGATGGGATGGACGTGGGGAGGGGGTGAAGGGGGGGATGGACGGGGGGAGGGGATGAAGGGGGGGATGGACGGGCGGAGGGGGTGAAGGGGGGCATGGACGGGGGAGGGGGTGAAGGGGGGTGGACGGGGAGGGGGTGAAGGGTCATGTGGACGGGGAGGGGGTGAAGGGGGGTTGGACGGGGGGAGGGGGTGAAGGGGGGATGGACGGGGGGAGGGGGTGAAGGGGGATGGACGGGGGGAGGGGGTGAAGGGGGATGGACGGGGGGAGGGGGTGAAGGGGGGGTTGGACGGGGGGAGGGGTGAAGGGGGATGGACGGAGGGAGGGGGTGAAGGGGGGGTTGGACGGGGGGAGGGGGTGAAGGGGGTGTGGACGGGAAGGGGGTGAAGGGGATGTGTGGACGGGGAGGGGGGATGGACAGGGGGAGGGGGTGAAGGGGGGATGGACGGGGGGGAGGGGGAGGGGGTGAAGGGGAGGATGGACGGGGGGAGGGGGTGAAGGGGGGTTGGACGGGGGGAGGGGGTGAGGGGGGGTGGACGGGGAGGGGGTGAAGGGGAGGGTGGACGGGGGGTGAAGGGGAGGGTGGACGGGGGAGGGGGTGAAGGGGAGGGTGGACGGGGGGAGGGGGTGAAGGGGAGGGTGGACGGGGGGAGGGGGTGAAGGGGGGGTGGACGGGGATCAGGTGAAGGCAGGGTGGACGGGGAGCGGTTGAAGGGGGGTGAGGGAGGGGGTGAAGGAGTGGGGTGAAGGGGGGGTGGTGGACGGGGAGAGGGTGAAGAGGGGGATGGACGGGGAGGGGGTGAAGGGGGCGTGTGGACGGGGAGGGGGTGAAGGGGGCGTGTGGACGGGGTGAAGGGGGCGTGTGGACGGGGTGAAGGGGGCGTGTGGACGGGGTGAAGGGGGCGTGTGGACGGGGTGAAGGGGGCGTGTGGACGGGGTGAAGGGGGCGTGTGGACGGGGTGAAGGGGGCGTGTGGACGGGGTGGAGTTGAAGGGGGCGTGTGGACGGGGAGGAGTTGAAGGGGGCGTGTGGACGGGGTGGAGTTGAAGGGGGCGTGTGGACGGGGAGGAGTTGAAGGGGGCGTGTGGACGGGGAGGAGTTGAAGGGGGCGTGTGGACGGGGAGGAGTTGAAGGGGGCGTGTGGACGGGGAGGAGTTGAAGGGGGCGTGTGGACGGGGAGGAGTTGAAGGGGGCGTGTGGACGGGGAGGGGGTGAAGGGGGGGTGGACGGGGGAGGGGTTGGACGGGGAGGGGGTGAAGGGGGGGTGGACGGGGAGGAGGTGAAGGGGGGGGTGGAAGGGCAGGCTGTGAAGGGGGGGTAGACGGGGAGGTGGTGAAGGCGGGATGGACGGGGAGCTGGTGAAGTGGGGAGGGGGTGAAGGAGTGGGGTGAAGGGTGGGTGGTGGACGGGAAGGGGATGAAGGAGTGGGGTGAAGGGGGGGTGGTGGACGGGGAGGGGGTGAAGAGGGGTGTGAAGGGGGGGTGGTGGACAGGGAGGGGGTGAAGAGGGGGGTGGACGGGGAGGGGATGAAGAGGGGGGTGAACGGGGAGGGGGTGAAGGGTGGGTGGGGTGGACGGGGGGGGGTGAAGGGGGGGTGGGGTGGACGGGGGGGCGTGAAGGGGGGGTGGGGTGGATGGGGGGACGTGAAGGAGGGGTGGGTGGACGGGGGGGGCGTGAAGGGGGGGGTGGGGTTGACGGGGGTGCGTGAGGGGGGGGTGGACGGGGGTGCGTGAAGGGGGGTGGTGGACAGGGAGGGGGTGAAGGGGGGGTGGATGGGGAGGGGTGAAGTGGGGGAGGATGAATAGGGTGGGGTGTGGGTGAAGGGATAGGGTAGGGAGGGGGAGGGGCATTGGTGAAGAGGTAGAGGGGAGACGGGTGTGGGTGAAGGGGCCGGAGAGAGTAGGGCTGGATTTTCTTGGCTGCAAAGTCTTGCATGTTAGGATGCTGCCTCTGTGCAATCCAAGGGGGAAATGGTGGATGGGAAAAGCAGGGTTAGGAGAAACTCTGAATCCACCAGGACCTAGTAGTAAATTGATGCAGTTGTACTGGTAACTATTAGCAAAACTAACATTTGATTCTCCTTGTAACTAACCTCAATAATACCTCACTGGTCGTCTATATGTAACTGAGATTGGATAGATATAATGCCCCTGTTGCCTTCCTCCTAATTTCTTCCAAATTTAAATTTGTAGACAGAGCACTTCTGTGAATTTTTGTTCTTCACAAAAAAAACATTGAAAACAAAAAGATTATGTGCATTCATGCAGGACTGCATACTGGATAGCCCTGTTTAAACTGCCGTAAATACATACCTTTTTATTTCTGTTGGACTGTGGATTAAAATTACAATGGCTACAGTTTGAAAGACATGTCCACTGGAGCAGTGTGATGAATATATACAATGTTGCTGTCCTGGAATAGTGTGTGCCGTGATATACAGGTTGGTGGCAAGGAGGAGTCTGGCCTAATGGGGAACCGCCTGGCAACAGTGTTTTAATTTGCTCCTGACCAGGTGACCAGGATTTGTGTGAGAGCAGTGCAGCAGAATAGCTCCTAACCTGAAAGGAAAAAGACCTAAAACCTCTTGCTCCCGTGTGTGTAAGATTCCTGTAATAATTTCACAATGCCATCTAGCTGGCTTTTTCTTTTCGGATCTCTACAACCTGCTCTCTCTCTCTCTCTCTGAAAACCCCTGTCATGAGGAAAAGGGGAAAATCACCATTAGAAATATTGAAAGGCAAGTGCTCAACCAGAGATATTGAAAGGCTGTTGCTTGCCATTTTAACACTCCACCCTGCTCTCTTGCCCACATGTCTGTCCTTGGCTTGCTGCATTGATCCAGTGAAGCTCAACGCAAACTGGAGGAACAGCACCTCATCTTCCGACTAGGCACTTTACAGCCTTCTGGACTGAATATTGAATTCAACAACTTTAGATCTTGAACTCTCTCCCCCATCCCCTTTCCGTTTCCTCCCCCTCCCTTTTGATTTTTCCAATAATTTATATAGATTTTTCTTTTCCCACCTATTTCCATTATTTTTAAATCGATACCTTTTATGCCCTGTTAGTCTTATTTCACCCCACCCCTACTAGAGCTGTACCTTGAGTGTCCTGCCATCCGTTCTTAATTAGCACATTCTCTTAGATTATATCACCACCTTCAACACCTCTTTGTTCTTTTGTCAGTGACATCTTTTGATTATCTGCTCCTATCACTGCTTGCTTATCCCTACAACTACCACCACCCCCCCTCCCCCCGCCCCACACCTTAAACCAGCTTATATTTCACCACTTTCCTATTTTTACTCAGTTCTGTTGAAGGGTCATGAGGACTCGAAACGTCAACTTTGTTCTTCTCCGCCGATGCTGCCAAACCTGCTGAGTTTTTCCAGGTAATTCTGTTTTTGTTTTGGACTTCCAGCATCTGCAGTTTTTTGTTTTTATCTCTTGTGTTTAATTGACTGCCACTTCTCTTCAAAAAATGCCTACCTTGAAGAAGTATTGCTCTTCTCTCCGACAGGATTACCGTATCTCTCTTTTGCCTTGTTCACCTTCATTGCTTTCCATTTCTTTCCTGGTGTTTGACAAGGTGTTTACTAAAACCCGCTTTCACAGCCATATTTCCCTTCTCAGTGACTGTCTCCGTCTCCGACTTACCCCACGTGGATTTCAACTGAAATTCTATCCCTTATGTTTCGAACCCACCCAGGATTACAAGTATCTCCGGGACATAAAACATTTCTTGGACTGCTGTTCCTGTTGCATTCTGAGATCCACACTCAGTGCCATGCGCCGCCATATAAACACACTCGACCTCTCCCTCCAGCAGCGCCGCCACGCCCTATTTCTAAGCTGCCCGTGCCCCCAGTTTAATTTTATTCTTCGTCTTATCCAACGCCTCAACAAGAAACTTTTTCTCTTTCTCTCAAGTGCTAAGGAACGCAAGCTCCAACAACTCATCCACACCAATACCCATCTAGGACCCTCCACCCTGCCTGTCCCTCCGTCCCCACCCCATCTTCCAATCCCAACCCCAGCTGGTATTCACTATAACCCCGACCTTCCCCTCTCCGATGCTGAACGTTCAGTGCTCAGCAAGGGACTTAGTTTCATACCCTTACGCCCTCATCTCAATGATTTTCGGGCTCGGCACGATGCTGAACTCTTCTTCCGCCGCCTTCGTCTCTGTGCTCACTTCTTTGGGCAGGAGTCCTATCCTCGTTCAACGGATCCTTTTACCCGCCTCCAATATTCTCACTCCAGCTGGACTCCTCCCTCTGGATTCTTACTTTCTCTTGATCTTTTCATTGAGAACTGTCGGCATGACATTAGTCGTCTCAATTTCTCTGCTCCTCTCACCCATTCTAGCCTGTCTCTCTCTGAACTTACTGCACTCTGTTCTCTCAGGTCCAACCCTAACATTGTCATCAAACCCGCTGACAAGGTTGTTGTTGTCTGGCGCACTGACCTCTACCTCACGAAGGCTGAGCATCAACTCGCAGACACTTCCTCCTACCTCTCCCTGGACCATGACCCCACCACTGAACATCAAGCCATTGTTTCCAGGACTGTCACTGTCCTCATTTCCTCTGGAGATCTTCCTTCCACAGCTTCCAACATGATAGTCGCCCAGCCTCGGACGGCCCGCTTCAATCTCCTACCCAAAATCCACAAACAGGACTGTCCCAGAAGACCGATCGTGTCAGCCTGTTCCTGCCCCACGGAACTCATTTCTCGTTATCTTGACTCCATTCTCTCTCCCCTTGTCCAGTCCCTTCCCACCTACATCCGTGATTCCTCTGACACCTTACGTCACATCAACAATTTCCAGTTCCGGTACATCGATGATTACTTCCGTGCTGCTTCATGCTCTCATCGGGACCTGGAAAAATGTATTAATTTTGCTTCCAATCTCCACCCCGCCATCATTTTCACGTGGTCCATTTCTGACACTTCCCTTCTTGACCTCTCTGTCTCAATTTCTGGAGATAGACTGTCCACCAATATCCATTACAAGCCTACCGACTCCCACAGCTACCTCGACTACAGCTCCTCGCACCCCGCTTCCTGTGAGGACTCCATCCCATTCTCTCAGTTCCTTTGCCTCCGTCGCATCTGTTCTGATGGTGCTACCTTCAAAAACAGTTCCTCTGACATGTCCTCCTTCCTTAACCGAGGTTTTCCACCCACAGTCGTTGACAGGGCCCTCAACCGTGTCCGGCCCACCTCCTGCGCATCCGCCCTCACGCCTTCTCCTCCTTCCCAGAAACATGATAGGGTCCCCCTTGTCCTCACTTATCACCCCACTAGCCTCCGCATTCAAAGGATCATCCTCCGCCACTTCCGCCAACTCCAGCATGATGCCACCACCAAACACATCTTCCCTTCACCCCCCTGTCGGCATTCCGTAGGGATCGTTCCCTCTGGGACACCCTGGTCCACTCCTCTATCACCCTCTACTCCTCAACCCCCACCTACAGCACCTCCCCATGCCCACGCAAAAGATGCAACACCTGCCCCTTTACTTCCTCACTCTTCACCGTCCAAGGACCCAAACGCTTCTTTCAAGTGAAGCAGCATTTCACTTGCATTTCCCCCAACTTAGTCTACTGCATTCGTTGCTCCCAATGCGGTCTCCTCGACATTGGAGAGACCAAACGCAAACTAGGCGACCGCTTTGCAGAACACCTGCGGTCTGTCCGCAAGAATGACCCAAACCTCCCTGTCGCTTGCCATTTTAACACTCCACCCTGCTCTTTTGCCCACATGTCTGTCCTTGGCTTGCTGCATTGTTCCAGTGAAGCCCAACGCAAACTGGAGGAACAGCACCTCATCTTCCGACTAGCACTTTACAGCCTTCCGGACTGAATGTTGAATTCAACAACTTTAGATCTTGAACTCCCTCCCCCATCCCCACACCCTTTCCATTTCCTCCCCCTCCCTTTTGTTTTTTCCAATAATTTATATAGACTTTTCTTTTCCCATCTATTTCCATTATTTTTAAATCTATACCTTTTATGCCCTGTTAGTCTTATTTTCACCCCACCACACTAGAGCTGTAACTCTTTTTGGAGTTAAACAATTAAACTAAATTAACAAAATAAAGGACAAATCAAGCACAGCCCCTAATTCTGGTCAGCTGTAAAACTAAAGACAAAGTTTAAAGGAAACTTACAACTTTAAAACAAAATGTGATTAAGGGGGTCAATAAAGCACCTCAGTCCCCGCGGCGCCCACCTTGCACGGAAGGCCTCGAGAGTGCCGGCAGACACCGCCTGCTCCCTCTCCAGGGACACCCGGCCACGAACGTATCCGCGGCAGAAGGACAAACAATCGGGCAGGACTCCCCCGTCGATCGCCCACTGCCTGGACCTGTTAATGACCAACTTGGCCAGGCCCAGGAGCAGGTTCACGAGGAGGTCCTCCTCCTTTCCGACCCCCTTCCGCACCGGGTGTCCATAGATCAGGAGCGTGGGACTGAAGTGCAAACAGAACATTAATAAAAGATTTTTCAAATAACTAAAAAGGGAGTGCAGCCTACCACACCCTATGTAAGCACGGTCCACGGACTCCACAAGACCACAAAAAGGGCAGGTGTCCCGGGAGTCCTTGAACCTACACATTCTACGATTATAAGGGACTGCTGCATGCAACACCCTCCAACCCAGGTCCCCGATAGAAAGGGGGAGGACACCTCCATAGAGGGCCTCCCATCGGGGGCCTCCGCCGCTGGACGGCAACAAGGCACGCCAGGGCGTGTCCGGGCGACAGATAAGGGCGAGAAAATGGAAGGTGTGCAGCAGCAGTCCGTACAAAAAGCTCCTCCGCGCTGTGCCAAATGGCACAGAGGGCATGTCCCCGAGGCGGCTCATTTAGCGGGGCACCAGCACCCGAGGGAGTGTTCGGGGCTTGGGGCCAATGTGGAATTCTGTCCGAACAGGGGAACATCCAGCAGGAAGACCATTGCGCACCTGGGTCACCTCGAGACCTAAAATTACATCGGGTCCGAGCACGACTGTACTTAGGTCTTGGATGGTATCGGCTGCGACCTGGACACTCTTAGACACACGACGCACCAACTCCTGCAGGAGCATCCAGCCCAGTCCTCCGCCACCCAGCATGTCCCTGATCCTGGTCACCCCTACTAGAGCTGTACCTTGAGTGTCCTGCCATCCATTCTTAATTAGCACATTCTTTTAGATAATATCACCACCTTCAACACCTCTCTGTTCTTTTGTCAGTGACATCTTTTGATTATCTGCTCCTATCACTGCTTGCTTGTCCCTACAACAACCCCCCCCCCACCGGCTTCCCCCCACCTAAAACCAGCTTATATTTCACCCCTCTCCTATTTTTACTTAGTTCTGTTGAAGGGTCATGAGGACTCGAAACGTCAACTTTGTACTTCTCCGCCAATGCTGCCAGACCTGCTGAGTTTTTCCAGGTAATTCTGTTTTTGTTTTGGATTTCCAGCATCCACGTTTTTTTGTTTTTATATTGAAAGGTAAATGCTCAACCAGTGAACAAAAGACTGAAAGTGCCATCTCATGTCATCAACAAAAAACTGAAAAGAATTTGGAAGACATCAGTCAAAATCAACCCATCAAATCCTATACACCCTGGAATTGGTGCTATTGAACTGTTCTATCCCAGCATTAAAATCCATGATAAAAGCAAAAAAAACTGCGGATGCTAGAAATCCAAAACAAAAACAAAAATACCTGGAAAAACTCAGCAGGTCTGAAATCATCTGTGGAGAGGAAAACAGTTAACGTTTTGAGTCCTTATGACCCTTCAACAGAACTAAGGAAAAATAGAAAAGAGGTGAAATATAAGCTGGTTTAAGGGTGGGTGGTACAGGTAGAGCTGGGTAGAGGGCCAGTGATAGGTGAAGATAACCAAAAGATATCATAGACAAAAGGACAAAGAGGTGTTGAAGCAGGTGATGTTATCTAAGGAATTTGATAATAAAGGTACAAATAGCCCTAGTGGGAGCTGGGTGGGGGGAAGGGATTGAAATAGGTTAAAAGGCAGAGATAAAACAATGGATGGAATTACATTTAAAAATAATGGAAATAGGTGGGAAAAGAAAAATCTATATAAATTATTGGAAAAAGGGGGGGATCGGAAAGGGGCTGGGGATGGAGGAGAGAGTTCATGATCTAAAATTGTTGAACTCAGTATTCAGTCCGGAAGGCTCTAGAGTGCCTAGTTGGAAAATGAGGTGCTGTTCCTCCAGTTTGCATTGAGCATCACTGGAACAATGCAGCAGGCGAAGGACGGACATGTGGGCATGAGAGCAGGGTGGTGTGTTGAACTGGCATGTGACAGGGAGGTTTGGGTAATGCTTGCGGACAGACTGCTTTTGGTCTGTCCAATGTAGAGGAAACCGCATTGGGAGCAACGAATGCAGTAGACTAAATTGAGGGAAGAGCAAGTGAAATGCTGCTCTACTTGAAAGGAGTGTTTTGGCCCTTGGACGGTGAGGAGAGGGGAAGTAAAGGGGCAGGTGTTGCACCTTCTGCGGTTGCACGGGAAGGTGCCGCGGTAGGGGATTGAGGTGTAGGGGGTGATGGAGGAGTGGACCAGGGTGTCTCGATGGGAACGATCCCTGCAGAATGCCGCCGGGGGGGTGAAGGGAAGATGTGTTTGGTGGTGGCATCATGCTGAAGTTGGCGGAAATGGCGGAGGATGATCTGTTGAATGTGGAGGCTGGTGGGGTGATAAGTGAGGACAAGGGGGACCCTATAATGTTTCTGGGAGGGAGAGGAAGGTGTGAGGGCAGATGCGCTGGACATGGTTGAGGGCCTGTGGCTGGAAAACTTCAGTCAAGGAAGACATGTCAGAGGAACTGTTTTTGAAAGTGGATCATCAGAACAGATGCGACGGAGGCGAAGAAACTGAGAGAATGGGATGGACTCCTCACAGGAAGCGGGGTGCAAGGAGCTGTAGTCGAGGTAGCTGTGGGAGTCGGTTGGCTTGTAATGGATATTGGATATTGGTGGACAGTCTATCACCAGAAATTGAGACAGAGAGGTCAAGGAAGAGAAATGTCAGAGATGGACCATGTGAAAATGATGGAGGGGTGGAAATTGGAAGCAAAATTAATAAATTTTTCCAGGTCCAGACGAGAGCATGAAGCAGCACCGAAGTAATCATCGATGTACCAGAGAAAGAGTTGTGGGAGGGGGCCAGAGTAGGACTGGAACAAGGAATGTTCCACATACCCCATAAAGAGACAGGCATAGCTGGGGCCCATGCAGGTACCCATAGCCACACCTTTCATTTGGAGGAAGTGAGAGGAGTTTAAGGAGAAATTGTTCAATGTGCGAACAAGTTCAGCCAGACGGAGGAGAGTCATGGTGGATGGGGATTATTCGGGCCTCTGTTTGAGGAAGAAACGGAGAGCGATCAGACCATCCTGGTGGGGGATGGGGATGTAGAGGGATTGGATGTCCTTGGTGAAAAGGAGGCGGTTGGGGCCAGAGAACTGGAAATTGTTGATATGATGCAGGGTGTCAGAGGAATCACGGATGTAGGTGGGAAGGGACTGGACAAGGGGAGAGAGAATGGAGTCAAGATAGCAAGAAATGATTCCGTGGGGCAGGAACAGGCTGACACAATCGGTCTGCTGGGACAGTCCTGTTTGTGGATTTTAGGTAGGAGGTAGAAGCGGGCCGTCCGAGGTTGGGAGACCATGAGGTTGGAAGCTGTGGAAGGAAGATCTCCAGAGGAGATGAGGTCAGTAACAGTCCTGGAAACAATGGATGTTCAGTGGTGGGGTCATGGTCCAGGGGGAGGTAGGAGGAAGTGTCTGTGAGTTGACGCTCAGCCTCTGAGAGGTAGAGGTCAGTGTGCCAGACAACAACAGCACCACCCTTGTCAGCAGGTTTGATGACAATCTCAGGGTTGCACCTGAGAGAATGGAGTGCAGCAAGTTCAGGGAGAGACAGGTTAGAGTGGGTGAGAGGAGCAGAGAAATCGAGACGACTGACGTCACGCCGACTGTTCTCAATGAAAAGATCAAGAGAAGGTAAGAATCCAGAGGGAAGGGTCCAGGTGGAGGGAGAATATTGGAGGCGGGTAAAAGGATCAGTTGAACAGGGAGAAGACTCCAGCCCAAAGAAGTGAGCACGGAGACGAAGGCGATGGAAGAAGAGTTCAGCATCGGGCCGAACCCGAAATTCATTGAGATGAGAGTGTAAGGGTATGAAACTAAGTCCTTTGCTGAGCACTGAACGTTCAGCATCGGAGAAGGGAAGGTCAGGGGGTATGGTGAATACACGGCCGGGGCTGGGATTGGAAGACGGGATGGGGACAGGGACAGGCTGGGGTGGAGGGTCCTGGATAGGCGTTGGTGTTGATGAGTTATTGGAGCTTGCGTTCCTTTGCACCTGAAAGAAAGAGACAAAGTTTCTTGTTGAGGCGTTGGATAAGACGAAGAATAAAATGAAACTGGGGGCACGGGCAGCTTAGAAATAGGGTGCGGCGCACTGCTGGAGGGAGAGGTCGAGTGTGTTCATATGGCGGTGCATGGCACTGAGTGTGGATCTCAGGATGCGACGAGAACAGCAGTCTGAGGAGCGTTCTATGTCCCGGAGATACCCGTAATCCTGGGTGGGTTCAAAACATGAGGGACGGAACTTCAGTTGACATCCACGTGGGGTAAGTCGGAGACGGAGACAGTCACTGAGGAAGGAAATATGGCTGTGAAAGCGAGTTTAAATTAGTTAAAATCCATGTTTTTGTGTGCCATATGCGTCTTGTATGTGTGTCTATAGGGATTTAAGAAGAGGTAGAGTTTAGGTTATAGAATTAGAAATTAGCAGTTCATATTTCCTCCTTTTACCACTGGTTAAAGACAATTTGTTCAATAAACAGTTATTTACTTATTAGGTTTACAAACTTGGTGCTTGTATTCTGTTAACCTAAGTCAAACAATTAGATGGTTTAATCAAAAACAAAAATAGCTGGAAAAAATCAACAGGTCTGACAGCTGCAGAGAAGAATACAGTTAACGTTTCAAGTCCGTATGACTCTTCATCAGAACGGGTGGTTTGATCAAACTTTTTCACATTTGTCATGGCTCGGGGAGCTGTGGGACTTAATATTGCAGCGCACTTTCCCCATTGAGTTGTGACACTGCAACATAGCCCAGTGAGAATGAGTTGGCTTGAATGATTATGGTGACAAAATTTAACTTCAGTTGATTGGGTGCCTGGTGTTCTGCTAATTTACCAAATATTCAATATTTTTACGAGTAACTTGTCTTTTCTTATAAATCATTTGCCTGTGCACTGTGAATCTATAAGCAATTTATAATATATATATTGGAATAGCTGTTCAAATTAGACTTAAATTGGAATCAAGTCACTGATTGTGATCTCACTATAGCTTTCAACTTGACATTTATAAGATTTAAGACAAGAATTGGTACTTGACTCTCATATCCTGTGTTATCAGTTCAACAGGATGCTGCTGTTAAATATAGAATGCAATGGCAAAGAATATTGGGTTAACAGAGATTTATAATGCATTTTGGAGTAGCTTCTGCTAAGTTACTGAACTGTATCTGCAGTTAATTTTGAAAGCATTCAATTACCGTATTCTTAGATTGTTTAGTTACTGTGGATAGCAGTTCCTGTTCTGTTTGAGCTTGGTAAATTAAACAGCCAAACATTCTGCTTAAACATCTACAGCATTTGAATTAATTTGAATTGGAGTGATTTGCAATGTGTGTACATATTCCTTCTGCCTGCGAAAAACAGGGCCCTGTGTATTAATATGTGTAGCTTCCAGTACATGCAAATGTGCCACACTGCGAGCCCGACTGACAATCTTAAATTGGTTGTCAGCGTAATTCTTAGCACACTGAGGATTACTTAGCAAATGTTGTCCAATCGCGGAATCTCATCTAATGTTGGATACTGCATTTTGAGTTTTGCAAGCTCGGGCTGGTTGGCTACGGCCTGTACCTTGCCCGTTGCAAACGGCGGCTGGGACATGCTGTTTAATATGATCTGCCAGTCTTTGAGATGTAGAGCCTACATACCTAGCGTAACACTGGCACTAAAATTCATATACCACATTACTCATTTGTGTGATCGGCAGGACGTCTTTTTAGCTTGACGGCAGAATCCTGTTAGTGGCAAAATCACTTGTGTTGCTGCTGCATAGTAGCAGTGTAAAACAGCTGGCTTCACTGTTGCTCAAATTTTTGAGATACCTTGCCCTTCCAGGGTGATCTGAAGTAGACTGGGCACTTTTCAGGGCTGAAAGTGATAGCCTAGTTTGCGTGATAGACACTGTGAAATGATCTGATCAGGGTAGCCGTTACCCCGCAGGATGCCCTTGATACGCCCTATTTCAGCATCAAGTTTGCATGGTGAGAAAATGGCTCAGACCCTATTTACAAGGTTGCTGATAAGACCAATCTTATAGCGCATGGAAATGTAAAAATTCCAATGCATATATTGATCAGTGAAGGTATGCTTGTGGTAGACTGGTAGAGAACCCCCAGCAGATTTTTCAACTAGTATGTCAAGGAAAGGGAGTTCATTCGACGGCTCCATTTCATAGGTGAATTTGAGTGCAAGGTGGAGTCCATTAAGACATGTAAGGAAATTACTACAAGCAGCTGCAGATTTAAATATAGCAAATGTATCATCCACATATTGGAAATATGAGAGGGGTGGGAGGTTTGGTGTCATTCCATCAAAGACACCCAACATGGAACCCACAAAGATGTTTGCGAAAGCCCGTGGCAACACCATCTATTTGGGCGTACATGATGTCAACAGCCTGAGTTGCCGAGTTCACAAGTTTGATGAATACTGATTCATGCATTGTTGGTGGGGCTAGATCACCATAATGTTGTTCTGCAGCTCAGGTATCCATGGCTTCTTTAAGTGGAACATTGGTGAATAGACTAGCAATGGACACAGCATTGCTATCTATATGCAAGTTCTGTATGGCCTTCGCAAATGTGAAGGTGCCCTTCACTGTGTTGGTGGAAAACTTGCTCAAAACTGGTTGTAATAATTTGCCCAACCATTTGGCCAATTCATCGTGTGCAGAACCAGTCATAGATAAGATGGAGCGTAAAGGGACATCACTTTTGTGGTCTTAAGCAGCCTATACACACCGCAGATGTAGTGAACCATGAGGATGAGACCTGTCATATATATCATGCAGCTCATCGCTCTTGCACAAGTCCAGCAAGCAATTTTTTAGCTTACTTAGTGAGCAAGACTGTCCAGTCAAGATGAAAAGCTTCAATGTGTCTCTCTTTTTCAGCAATATGTAGAATTATTAATTTTTCAAAAAAAACCTTTTCCAGTTTGAATGAGAGATAACCAGCATATAAAATCTGAAAATAAAACAGAAAATGCTGAAAGTGTGCACCAGGTCAGTCTTCTGGCATTTCGGGCCAGTTATGATTAAGGGCTACGTGCTTGGTGGCTTTTCCCTTTCCATGAGCTAACTGACCATTCTATTTTCAGCATTTTCTGTTTTTATTTCGTTGTACAAATTAAGCAGAAATTGTATCCGGCTGCATTAAAGAAAATGACATGCATGTTCAAAACTCTAAAACATTGGCTGCAAGATGCTTTTTAATGAAGTAATTTTGGAGTCCAGTCTCTCTTGTAATGAAGAATACATGGCACTCAATTTGCAAGCAGGTTCCATAAGCAGCAATGAGATAATGATACCTATTTTAGTGTTGTTTGTTCAGGGATCGATATGGGCCAGAGCACTTTGGAGAATTCTCTTATTGAAACAGCCACCTGCTGTATCATCAACATGCAATTAAAAAGGAACTGTGAACATTAGAAAGAGTAGATGCTGGAGCAATAAAAGCGCTAAGCATTTGCAGGAAGCGAGGTTAACATTCCAGGTGGGGGGAGGGGAAATCTTTAATCAGAACTTAATTGTACCAAAATTCTTAAACCTGTGCCAAGACAGCAACATTTAAAATGGTGCAATGTGGATTTTGATGCTAAAGATAGAGGAAATTCAGGATTTATGTGCATTTTATGCCAGCTCAGAATGCCCTCACTCTTTTGCTGAAAATCAATTAGCATCCTTGATGTAAAAAAAAATGTGGCTGTCCTATGGAACAGCCTAAAATTCGGTTACACAAAGTCATTTTTCTGGTGTTTTCCCAGAGATATTTCTAAGCATTTTTAAAATTTCACCTTAATGTAAAGTAAAATAATGAGAAGGTCAAGTACCTTGATCTTGGACAACACTGGGTTTCCAACACACTTGTCCATAGAGTGATAGGACTGGAGTTCATATCCACCACTCACACTGAATTTTTAAAATTTCAGATCTTACATTATGGAGAAGTGTTGAAAGTGCCATAGGTGCAGGTTTTTTCTTGGTCTTCCTAGCCAAAAGAAGTTGTGTACTGTGATGGGAGGTCTCAATTACCAAGATTTGGGGGTAAAAAAATCATAACGACCTTTCCAGCAATATTTTTCTGATATTTTATCTTTGCTCACTTACTGCTATCTGCCCCATTTAAGCTGCAAAGTTAGGATACTTGGGTCAAAAGTATTTATGGGCTAAGGTGGCAGACACTCAGAATTTTATTTATGGTGTTACTCTTACTTTTGCTTTTCCTCTTGGGCTGCAACCCTCTAAAACAAATGGATACATCAGCTACAACTCAGGTGGAATTTAACTCCCATCACAACTTGGGGCATACAGTGGAAGATTTCAGGTTAAGTATAAGAGAAGGAATTTTTCTTTTCAGTGAAAAGCTGCAACAGGTTTGGTTAGAAACAAAGGAAAAGATTATTTATATTGAATCATCAGAAGCATAAAATCTAGTCCAAATCATGGCTGCAAATCAATGACCTACTATCGGCACAGTTCACTGAAGCAACCATAGAAAAACAAAATGATGTGAATACTGGAAATAAATAAAAACAGAAAATGATGGAAATGCTCAGCAGGTCTGAAGCATCGGTGGCGAGAGAGAAAGAGTTACCGTTTCATGTTGATAAGTTTTCATTTGAACAGTGTTAGGTTTGTGATGATCAGTCTTTTGCTGTTAAATTTTAAAAACAGCTTTTGTTTTGCCCTAATGCAAACTGCATAGTATAATTAGCTGTGGAGGTGTCAGAATCAAATTTAGATAAATGGCGTCAGATGACTGAGAAAGTATTTAGTGGATTTTTTGCAGAGGAAATTTTTTTAAATTTTTTAAACTTCATTTTTAAAGCTAGCAAAGAACTGACTGTCTTTTATTCGCAGTAAAATTAACCCACATTGAGAAACCTGAGCGCTCGGTCTATGGTTGGAGGATACAGCAAAACTGGCATAAAACTGGTTTTGTGACACTTGAAGCACTCACTGCTCTTAAACTGATATTTGTGATAGTTGTTTTGATATTTTAAGTGTATCATAATTTTATATTTCAGCATCTGAAAACCTTACGCCATCCATGCCTATTAAGGTTCTTATCAAGCACAGTCGAAGTCGATGGAATCCATCTGATTACTGAACGCGTGCAACCTCTTCATATGGTCCTTGAAGATGTCTCCGCAAATGAGATCTGTGCAGGAATCTTTGACATCCTCCAAGCACTCATTTTCCTGCATGACAGAGTAAGTACGAAAAGGATTGAAAGTTAGTAGTTGCTGAATTTAGCCAAGATAAAGCATCATTTTTTGTGTGAAAACTATATTCTAATTTTGATTTGTTCTTGGGAAGTGACACCAGTAAGACTGCCCATCTCTCATTCCTCTGAGAAGGTGGTGCATTTTCTCCCTGAATTACTGCAGTGCTTGTGGTGATGATGCTCCCAAGTGTTTGAACAAAGAACAAAGAAAAGTACAACACAGGAACAGGCCCTTCGGCCCTCCAAGCCTGCGCCTATCGTATTGCCCGTCAACTAAAACATTTTGCACTTCCGGGGTCCGTATCCCTCTATTCCCATCCTATTCATGTATTTGTCAAGCTGCCTCTTAAGCACCACTATCGTACCTGCTTCCACCACCTTCTCTGGCAGCGAATTCCAGACGCTCACTACCCTCTGTGTAAAAAAAAAAAACTTGCCTCGTACACCTCCTCTAGTTTTCTCCTCTCACCTTAAATCTATGTCCCCTAGTAATTGACTCTTTCACCCTGGGAAAAAGCTTCTGACTATCTACTCTGTCCATGCCACTCATAATTTTGTAAACTTCTATCAAGTCGCCCCTCAATCTCCGTTGCTCTAGTGAGAACAATTCGAGGTTCTCCAATCTCTCCTCATAGCTAATAACCTCCAGACCAGGCAGCATCCTGGTAAACCTCCTCTGCACCCTCGCCAATGCCTCCATATCCTTCTGGTAATGTGGCGACCAGAATTGCACGCAATATTCCAAGTGTGGCCTAACCATGGTTCTATATAGCTGCAGCATGACTTCCCAGCTTTTATACTCAATACCCCTGCCAATGAAGGCAAGCATGCCATATGCCTTCCTGACTACTTTATCCACCTGCGTTGCCACTTTCAGTGACCTGTGGACCTGCACACCCAGATCCCTATGCCCGTCGATGCACTTAAGGGTTCTGCCATCTACTGTATAATTCCTGCTTGTATTAGACCTTCCAAAATGCATTACCTCGCATTTGTCCGGATTAAACTCCATCTGCCATTTCTCCACCCAAGTCTCCAACCGATCTATATCCCGTTGTATCCTTTGACAATCCTCTTCACTATCTGCAACTCCTCCAACCTTAGTGTCGTCTGCAAACTTACTAATAAGCCCAGTGACATTTTCCACCAAATCATTTATGTATACTACAAACAGCAAAAGTCCCAGCACTGATCCCTGTGGAACTCCACTAGTCACAGCTCTCCATTCAGAAAAGCACCCTTCCACTACTACCCTCTGTCTTCTATGACCAAGCCAATTCTGTATCCATCTTGCCAGCTCACCTTTGATCCCATGCGATTTTACTTTCTGTACCAGTCTGCCATGAGGGACCTTGTCAAAGGCCTTACTGAAATCCATGTATATAACATCCACTGCCCTTCCATCGTCAATCATCTTTGACGCTTCCTCGAAAAACTCGATCAAGTTAGTGAGACACGACCTCCCCTTCACAAAACCATGCTGCCTCTCACTAATAAGCCCATTTGCTTCCAAATGGTAGTAAATCCTGTCACGAAGAATCTTCTCCAATAATTTCCCTACCACTGGTGTAAGACTCACCGGCCTGTAATTTCCTAGATTATCCCTGCTACCCTTCTTAAACAATGGAACAACATTGGCCATTCTCCAGTCTTCTGGGACCTCCCTCACCCGTAACCAGTGAGGATACAAAGATTTCTGTCTAGGCCCCAGCAATCTCCTCCCTTGTCTCCCTCAGTACTGGGGTAGATCCCATCTGGCCCTGGGGACTTATCCACCTTAATATTCTTCAAGACGCCTAACACCTCTTTTTTGATCTCAACGTGATCCAGACTATCTACACACTCTTCCCTAGACAAATCGACCGCTGAGTCCTTCTCTTTGGTGAATACTGATGAGAAGTATTCTTTTAGTATCTCTCCCATTTCTTCTGGCTCCACACACAGATTCCCACCTCTGTCCCTGAGTGGGGCTACCCTTTCCCTGGCTGCCCTCTTGCTTTTTACATATGTATAAAAGGCTTTGGGATTTTCCTTAATCCTGGTTGCCAGTGACTTTTCATGACCCCTTTTAGCCTTCCTGAACCCTTGCTTAAGTTTCTTCCTACTTTCTTTACATTCTCCACGGGCTTCATCTGTTCCCAGCCTTCTAGCCCTTACGAATGCTTCCCTTTTCTTTTTGACTAATCTCACAATATCCTTCGTTATCCAAGGTTCCTGAAACTTGCCATGCTTATCCTTCATCCAAGTTTGGTTGAGAATTTCAAAATTTTGACCCAACAATAGCTAAGGAAAACTTGAAAGTGAACGTATTGGCAATGGTGGTAGTTGTAAAGGAAAGAGGTTATTTTGCAAATGAATCTTGATGCATCTTATAAATTATACTGCAACTATAACGTACTGGTAATTGTGCAGGTGGGTACTTGAGTCTAATGGTACGCCCACCAATCAAGTAAACTGCTCTTTCAAGATCCTAATGTTGCAGCTGCTTCTTATTAGGCAAGTGGTGAGTATTCCATCCTGTTGATGACTTGAGCTTTGAAGATTGTAGAGAGGTTTTGGCAAGTCAGCTGTTGATCCATTTGTTGCAGACTATATAGCCTCTGATCTGCAGGTAACGAAGGAGAGAAAATGGCAAAGTTGCGGGGGGTGGGAAATGGATCATATACTTTATCTGTCGTTACTGAAGTAAATTAGCTTTTTGACTTTACAAGAAGTTGGTTGAGGTTTTTCGAAAAAAAAAATGTTATGGAATTGGAAACCTTCATGGGGAAACACTTTAGTTAGGGCTTGAAACCTTTCATATCTGAACATTTAGTTTCTCCCCCCATTACTATTTTATGTAAATACTCTCCAGTCTTTAATAGCATTCACTTTTTTGGTAATATTCCTTTGATTATGACTGGCCTGTGTTCTGAGTCCTGTTACTGGAAGGCAAAAGGTTGATGTTGGTTGTTATTGATAAGTTTTCCAGGTTTCCACTTGCCTGGTATTGCACCAGATAGCTTGGCAGTGGATAGAGGAAGAACACAAGGTGCACAGAAAAGTGAAGATCAGAGTGGTGGATGCCATCATTTATGGCATGGTTTTGCTGTTTAATCAATGGAATGATTTTGCAAGAAGCAGAAATCCATGCAAGGAAGCACATTGCAGACAATTATGTTTTTTAGCCATAGCTAAAATGTTATAAAGTACATTATTTGGACTCTTGTATCACAGGGAAAACTGAGCCACAATAACGTTTGCATTTCGTCTGTGTTTGTGAGCGAGGATGGTCACTGGAAGCTGGGAGGAATGGAGTCCATGTGTCAGTTCACTCAGGCATCAGCTGAGGTGAGAAAATTCTATCTTAGTCCATTTGGCCATTATAACTTTTTAATGTTGTGGAATAAAATCTGATTTGTACTGTTCCTGAAAGTTCTTTTCAAACTTTTTTAAAAATGTTTTAACATGTGCTGTTTCTTTTTGCAGTTCCTGTCCAGCATCAAATCGTTGAGAGATTTGAGTGGCATTGCTCCTGAGGAGCAGGTGTGTCCATAATTATGAATGCAAGCATTGTTTTAATTCTTTTTAAAAAAAACCTAAGACTGCGTTTTGTAACTAGATGGGGAATAGAGATGGAATTGCAGACACTTGAGATGTATTATAGCATTCTAACTAGCAAACATGATTTTATGAGATATATTGATTCTTGTGTTGCTAGCATCTTAATAATTGAACAATTCTGACATACAGAATTTACAATGGGTGTCCGCAGTACAGTACAACTTGTTTTAAGCATGTACTTTCCTGAAAAGACAATTGGCAGAGGAGAGAAGAAAAAACTCTTTCCACATCCTGTCCCTATTTAACAATCCTTCCGGCTCTTATCTGGCACAGCACCATTAGCCTCCTTCAGTCATTAATTTTGCACCACCCCCCGCCCAAATAATGATTGTAATAGATGAGCCTAGATGGTAAGTGTCAGCTGACAGTTTGACAGAGATTACAACAGTCAAAGCCAAACTCTGTTGGGACATCTTCACCCTGTTGTGCCTCCATCCATCCTCCCATATTGCCCTCCTGATACTGGGGATGGTGAGGCTCGATGTATTGACCCTACAATCTCAGTTGGGAACAGTTTCCTCGACAAAAATAAGGAATTCACCCTGGGATTTTCCTGATTTGTTCAGTACTGGACATTACGTTTCTTTGCTAACGATGTGACACTGCGACTAAAGTCCCAGTACTATTCTTCAAGATGGTGTTCCCAAGAGAGGTCCTGGAAAAACGGAAGACAGATGAAGCTATTTGAGCACAGTTTCAAAGAAGTAAAACCAGAAAATGCAGTAAAAAGATTGAATTAATTAAATGATGGAACTAAGAGTAAGATGCACGTAACCAAAAAGAGATAATGTAAAGCATGCATTGAATTTTAACATCTGTGATGTAGTAAGGTTGCTTTTCTTTTGATTAAATATAAATTAAATATCAATCTTCTAAAAATAAATAGCACAAATCTGGAGATAGCTGAAACCAATACAGAAAACTTTGAAATGCCCAGGAAGTCAAGCTGCACCTGTGGAGAGAACAGAGCAGTTAGTATTTGATTGCAACCCCTTTGTCAAAACGCAGAAGTTGGGTTGTTCTCCACTACATCACAAGATAAATGTAGAGATCTTGTTACAGATGTTTAGTGCCTGGAATATACCCAGAGTGTGTTGTTAGCCTGTCAGGAAGGCAAAGTGTGCTATTTTTGAATATTGCTCATGTAAAGCACTTGAGTGCTATCTAAGCCTCACTCAGAGACTGGGGCTAGGATATAACTTAAGAGGAGCAGTATGTACTAATAAAAGTAAAAGGCTGTTGCAAACTTACCTTGTCCAATTTAGTCTGCAGGTTTTCAGATTCTTCCCAATACACATGGACATGCTCGGGATGCTTTCTCATTTGGGATGATGGTTGAGAAACTCCTTCCATTGCTTAATGATGTGGGTAAGAGTTTTCATGCTGCATGTTTCAGTGACCATACACAATGTTTACATATAGCCAATGACTGTCAACTAACTGCCAGGGAAACACTCTCTGGTCAATTCAAGGATTTGATTCTTCTCAAGTAATTTTTTTTAGGCATTTCATTGCTATATTATCCATAGCTTTTTTTCATGGGATCATAAAAAATAGGAGCAGGAGTAGGCCATTTGGCATATCGAATCTGTTCTGCCATTCAGTAAGATCATGACTAATCTGATTGTGGCCTTAATACCACTTTCCTGCCTGCCCCCATAACCCTCAAGTCCCTCTGTCTAACCCAGCCTTGAATATTTTCAAAAACCCAGCCCCCACTGCTCTCCAGGCAAGAGAATCCCAAAGACTATCAACCCTCTGAGAGAGGAAATTCCTCCTTCTCTCCATCTTAAATTGGAGATCCCTTATTTTTAAATTATGCCCCCAATACTAGATTTCTGCCACAAGGGGAAACATCCTCTCCACATCAACCCTGGCAAGCCCTCTCAGAATCTTTTATGTTTCGATAAGATCACCTCTCATTCTTCTAAACTCCAATGAGTACAGGCCGAACCTGCTCAACCTTTCCATGTACGACAACTCCATCATCCCATGAAGCAGCCTAGTGTACTTTATCTGGATTGCTTCCAATGCGAGTATATCAGTCCTTAAGAAAGGAGACCAAAACAATAGAAAGTATTCACCAATGCCCTGTACAACTGTATCAAAAGTTCCTTATACTCCATCCCCTTGCAATAAAGGCCAACATTCCATTTGCCTTTCTAATTACGTGCTGTATCTGCATATGAACTTTTTGTGGTTTTTTTTTTCCCCGTCATCCTTGTGCAATTTGTTTCCTTTACCAAAGTTGCATGTTCTGAATGCTAATGTTCAATTATTGACATATTTCTACAAATTCCCATATCGTTTGAATAGACTTATCTTTTAAATTTACTATCCACTATACACATATAAATAAATGTGGATGTATACTGGCATTCTGATATAAAATGCAATGGAGTATACAGAATGTACAGGACAATGGCTGACGATGGGCTGCATACACATGATTCAATTGTGTAATGCACTTCAGAACAATTTTCAAGAAGGAAGGAAATGCTAGTCAGGAGACTAGAAATTAAAGGCTCTAAGGCACTGACAAGACAGAATAAAGCATTTTGAAGCAAATTGATATTGGTAGAGGGTTCTAAGCTGTGGAGTCGAGCAGTAATCTAGAATCCAAGCAATATTGGTTGGCGGCTGGAATTTGAGACTAAGAAATATCACCTTTTTAAATGCTGAAATGTGACTAGAGAATTCACATGAGGACTTTGAAAGTCTGTATGCTTTTGGTTGAAGCCTCTGGAGCTTGACGAGCATGAGAGGGAAATTTGACTTCAGAGTCTGGATTAACTAAAGTATAGGTTGAAAGGGCACATTCAGTAACTCAATTCTCAAGGTGATGAAGGTGGGAAATATGGTTTTGGCAAAGGGGAGAAAAAGTACAAGAGTTGAGTTCAAGTAATAGCTTAAAATTCTTCCTTTCATTGGGCACATGTTGAATAACTACTTAAGTTAACATTTGCTGGAATATGAGGATAGAGCAAGAAGGAGGCATAATGGGCCAAATGCTATGTCCTGTGCTGTATCATTCTATGATCCTATAACTCAACAGGAAAAAATATTCATCTGTGGACAGCAATAAGAAGCGTTGGGCAAAGAAGGAAGTATTTGCACAGCCTCTGTGTCCCAAACCAAGTGTTTCAAGTGTTGCCACCATTGTAATGTAGGAAACACAGCAATCAATATGTGCAAAGCAAGGTCCCACAAACATCAATGAGATAATGACCAGTTAATCTTTTATTTAGTGATGGTTGAGGGACAAATATTGAACAGGATACTGATGACAATGTAATAAACATTGACATTTTATGGAGTCAGATGACAGAAGTTGATATTTTGTTCTAATGCAATATCCAAGTGCAGTATCCAAGATGCATCCAAATATTTTTTCTAGTTACTCAGTAAATCAAGTTTATTAATTTGTGTGTGTGCTTGGCCTTTAAAAATGAGAAAACTGAGTTGCAAAAAGCAGGTATTTGTATTGTGGCTTTACTGAAAGAACATCACTGCATAAGTGGTAATGTATAAAGCATTCATTATGAAAATCCACTGTTTGATTCTTCTGAAGCTGTTCGTACTGACTTCTGGACATCAGCGTGCAGAGCCATGTTTGTCGGTTAAATTGTTGTAGTGAGTGGAGGTTCAAGGTTAATGTGCCTATCCTCTAGTTGCAGAACATTTGCAGACAAGTTTTCAAGAAACCTTAAAAGTTGCCCTCTTAAACCCAGACCCCATGCAACGGCCACCTTTACAGAATTTGCTATCTCATGAGTTCTTTAGGTAAGTGAAGACCTCTTTAAGTTCCACTTTAGTAAATATCAGTGCAATATGAGTGATGTGAATTAAAGTTTTGCATGATTGCCACTTAATTGCAAATAATTTGTTTGACATGAAATACTTACATGCAGAGTAGTGTAGTGCAGTGGTGAATCTGCATCTCAAATGCAACTCCATTTGAGTAAAAGAAGAAATAAACTTTAAACTGATTTCAGTGGGCTCACCTGTCTACTGATAACCCAAGTGTATTTGCTTAATGCTGAATATTTCCTTAATACACACTTGAATTGGTCCACAGGCATTGTAAACCATATATTTAAGATATCTTTCCAATGAACATACACCTGCTTTGAATTGTTTTTGTAAAATACTAGAATGATATCTACTCGGGTCCCCAGAATATTTTCAAAGATGCGCTCTATTTGTGATATGTTGCCATGTTGCGGAATTAGATAGACTGAGAGTCAATGTACCTTGGGTAGCTTCATAGTATGAGTAATTTTAGATAAGAAAACCATGTCCTTGATAAAATTCAGTTTATAGACTGAAACATTTAGTTGATATTGGTATTTGTGGTTGTAACAGTCAGCTAATAAATGCTGTATCTCAACAGCAGGAACGAGTTCTTGGAAGTTGTCAATTTTTTAAAAGGCTTGACACTAAAAACCGAAGAAGAAAAGAATGAGTTTTTCAAGTAGGTATCCTGTTTCTGTTACTGAATTCTAATTTTTAAAAAATGATGTCATGCAACAGCTGCAAAATGATCATACCCTAACAATTACCTTTTAAATATGTTGAGTAACTGAAGGGCAGACAGTGTTATATATTTTATATGGTACACATCATTCCCATTTCTGCCCTTAACTACAATCATACTAAACAAGTTAGGAGTAGGAACCCCAACTGATTTTGGGATCTCCATTCCCTCAGTATCAACTCTGAAACCCAATGTAGCACTCCTACAGCAGCTCCACCTGACTCCACACAAACTGTAGATCAAACCTCGACTTTCATAATCTTGGCACACGTTAGTCAGTGTATTATGCACTCGGCCTTCCAGGGGGAGAAGTCTGTCAACAACCCACTTGTATCATTGGTAGCATATATTAAATAATTTTTTCAAAGCAAACTTTCTCAGTTCAGCAAGCTTGGGAAACTAGCATAGTAGTTACTTTACTGGATTAGTGATGCAGAGGCCTGGACTAATAATCTGGAGACACGAGTTCAAATCTCAACATGGCAGCTAGGAAATTTAAGTTCAGTTATTTAAATAAATCTGGACTAAAATGGTGACCATGTAATTGTCATATTGCCGTAAAAACCCATTTGGTTCACCGATGTCTTTTAGGGGAGATCTATCCTTACACGGTCTGGTCCATACATGATTTACAGCAATCTGGTCAACTCTTGGCTGCCCTCTGAAATGGCCTATCAAGCCACTCAGTTGTCAAGAAGGTGGCTCATAGCCACTACTTAAGTGAAATTAAGGATGGGCAATAAATGCTGGCTTTGCTGGTGACTCCCATATCTTATTAGTAAAGCTTTTTAAAAAAAAAAGAATTCCCACATTTTTCCAAGTAGTGACTTCACTATCGGAAAGTTCATAATTGTTAGAAGGTGGATTTAATCATCCTGCATATAAGAAACCAGCACTTAAAGATCATATGTTGTATTGTGGTGAATATTAAGAACTGCTGCACTGGTGAAATAACTGTTACCCAAAAGGAAGTTTATTTTGTTTTACAAAGTGAGGATCTGAAATAAGCCTCTGAGTTTTGATAGGAATTTTTCTTACAGGGCACAGTGTGTTTCCATCCTATGTTCAAACATCATCCCAATAAAGATCATGAGTACTGAAGATGCATGTATCATTTTGTTCTGCTACTTTATAATAGTATTGTCTCCCGTACACCCATTTGTTTTGTAGGGTTGTTTGTGATTTTGGAAAATCATTGCTCTTTTTGTCATTCTGATAGCAATTTTGATGCCCCAAATGACCCATAGATTGGTTTTCTGATTTTCGCATTTTTATTTCTGCCTAAATTTAGCTTTTTTTTAAATAAAACAACTATTAGCTGTAAGCAATTCTGTTTTTTCTGAGTCCATTAAACCAAATGTTTATTGTCAAAAAATCTCTGGCTAAATCAGCGAAGCAACCTGACAAGAACAACTAAGTTACTTCAATCAAATAATAAGTGGGAGGTACGTCATTACCTGCATCTTCAGCATCGCTCCCATAAAGGGGTCCCAAAGAGTGGTGTCCCAAAAGTAGAATCCCAGGGGGAACATAGAGAGGAAGAGGTCCCAATTCAGTTAAAAAGAGAGGAGCGGAGAAAAAAGGCTCCAAATAGGAAAAGGGCTGTGGGAGACAGAATTTTTGAAGAGGGCTCAAGGGAGTCCCTGGTAATCAAATAGGACTCCGAAGAAGCCCTGAAGATCCGAGAAGGCAGCAAACGTTGGTGACTTGCGCTGCAGGCCGTTGGGGCAAAGGTTACCTCTTTGGGGCAGTAATGTTTTGCTTGTCACAGCCGAAGATCTCAAATTGTGCTTGAGAGTTGGTGTCTGATGATTTACTCGGAAATTCAAGTGGACAGAATCCCAGGAGATGATATTGAAACCCTGCGAGGTGTTGTTGATGCCATCGGAATTGGAGCGACTTTTGGAGAGAATGCCAAGGTTAGATCTTTGAAGGTAAGGACAGGAATCCCTTGTGAGAGAGGCAACAGAGTTTGAGATTGTTTGATTGTGTTACTGACATCTGGGTGGGTTATTGAGAAATCTGTGAACTCTATTTTGGTCACATTTGGATTTATTGTGCAGAGCTGTGTTCGATCACAGTTTGCCTGTTATGTCACATGTACCTCATACTTACCCTGAATGTTAGAGTATAAAATAGATATTGTAAACTGTTTATATCTTTCTGACCTTGTATAGTAAAGTTTATTGTTGCTTGTTGAAAACCCGTGGAATCATGTGGCTTTATTCACTGGGCAAGTGTCTGGAATCTCAAGGTAAAAGCAAAATACTGCGGATGCTGGATATCTGAAACAAAAACAGAATGCTGGAAAAACTCAGCAGTTCCAACAGCATCTGTGGAGAGAAAAACTGAGTTAACGTTTCGAGTCCATATGACTCTTCTTCAGAGCCCTGTTCTGGAATCTCAACCTTTGTCTACTTTAAAAGAAACTTTATGGGTCCCTAACTAGATCTTGCCAAAATCTTGAGGGTATCATCTAGAATCATAACATAAATTGGGGGCTCGTCCAGGACTTCGAATCCACAGACAAATACAAGTGCTAGTACTTTCTAAGGTTAAGGCTGATAAGATTTCCACAGTGAATTTTACTATACTGATTGAAAAGCAGAATGGCTTTGTCAATTGATACGACTTTTCTGGAAAGGTTTACCCCCAAGTGATTTGCAACAATTAACCAAGGCCAGGTTAATCACATTAACAAAAGAATGAGCTAAAAGCAGGGGCTAAGAAAGTAAAAATGTTTGAGGTAATAGCACAGCATCTGGGATTTGAAGAAGAACGTTAGCCAGATAACAATTCGGTTGAATTAGCTAGAATTCAGTTGCAAATGAAGCAGCTTGAGATAGAAAGTGATAGAAAAAGGCAGAAACTTTAAAAAGAAATTTAAAAACTTGAACTCCAGAGTGAGAAGTTAGTGAAGGCGCAAAAGAAAGGGAAATGTCGAAGAGCAGAAGAAATCAGACAGCATGAACTGGCTGATTCTGAGTTATAAATCTGATAGTTAATTTCTGCTAATCCTACTTGTTACATGTACCGGTTTTTGTTTTGGTTAAATCCTTGTAACTTTATAATACGATGTGTGTAATGAAAAGGTTATCTATATAGTATATAATCTATTTGTTAGACACTTATAATGTTAAGTACTACTTGTCAAGAAATTGTAAAGTTACTGTTAAGCCTTCACTGTAGTGAAGCTTTACTTCCAGATGGGCAGGTGTTATGAAATCCAAACTTAGTTTGGTGTTGAGAACAGAGGCAGAAAACTTTGGTGCAGAGAGCAGACTGTACGTGTGCAAATCAGCATTTTTATGTTCTTTGGGCCCAGTGCACCTGTGCATGAAGAAAAACGACACAAAAACCTGGGTCAAGTGACCGGGAGCGAAACACCATCAAGAAGAGTCCCAGGCAGGGACAAGGAGAGGGGATACGGAGTGGTCCCAAAAGAGGTCCTAGAGGGGACAGGGAGAGGAAGAGGTTCCAGTTCAGTTAAAAAGAGAAGAGCAGAGAGAAAAGGTTCCAAATAGGAAAAGGGCTGTGAAAGCAGATGTTAAGTGAAGAGGGTTCAAGGGAAGCCCTGGTGGTTGAAGAGGGCTCAGAAGAAATCCTGAAGATCCAAGAAAGCAGCAAAGGTTGGTGACTCGGTGCTGTGGGCTGCTGGGGCAAAGGTACCCCATTGGAGCAGCAGTGTATGTTTGGCACGGCCGAAGATCTGAAATTGTGCTTGAGTTGGTATCCGATGCTGTACTCGGAAATTCAGGGGAACAGAATCTCGGGAAACGAGATTGAAACCCTGTGAGGTGGGCTGTTGTTGATGTCGTCTGAATTGGAATTCTCTCCAAAAGTCGCTCCGAGGTTAGATCTTCAAAGGTGAAATCTGGAATCCCTCATGAGAGAGAGAGTTTGAGAGATTGGTTGATTCGGTGTTACTGACATCTGGGTGGGTTGTTGAGAAATCCGTGGACTCTGTTTTGGTCACATTTGGCATTCATTGTGCAGTGTGGTGTGTTCGGCCACAGTTTGTCTGTTAATTCACAAGTACCTCATGTTAACCCTGAATTTTGGCGTATAAAATAGATATTGTAAATTGCTTCATCTTTCTGACCTTGATTAATCAAGGATAATCAGTATGGCTTTGTCAGGGGGAGATCATGTTTAACAATTTGATTGAAGTTTTCGAGGAGATGACCAGGTGTGTAGATGAGGGTAGTGCAGTTGGTGTAGTCTACATGGACTTCAGTAAGGCTTTTGACAAGGTCTCGCATGGGAGTCTGGTCAAGAAGATAAGAACCCATGGGAACCCAGGGCAATTTGGCAAATTGGATCCAAAATTGGCTTAGTGACAGGAGGCAGAGGGAGTTGGTGGAAGGTCATTTTTGTGGCATGAAGCCTGTGTCCTCAGGGTTTGGTGCTGGGCCTCTTGCTGTTTGTAGTATACATTATTGATCTCGACATGAACGTAGGAGGTATGAGCAGTAAGTTCGCAGATGACATGAAAATTGGTGGTGTGGTAAATAGTGAGGAGGAAAGCCTTAGACTACAGGACGATATAGACAGGCTGGTTAGATGGGCAGAACAATGGCAAATGGAATTTAACCCTGAAAAATGTGAAGTGATGCATTTTGAGAGGACCCTTAAGGCAAGGAAGTACATGATGAATGGTAGGACTTTAGGAAGCACGGAGGATCAGAGGGATCTTGGTGTGCATGACCATAGATCCTTGAAGGCAGCAGGACAGGTAGATAAGGCGGTTAAGAAAGCAATTGGATACTTGTCTTTATTAGTCAAGGCATTGAATACAAGAGCAGGGAGGTTATGATGGAGTTGTATAAAGTAAAAATGTTACTTAGGCCACATCTGGAGTACTGTGTGCAGTTCTGTTCATCATATTTGGGAAGGATGTGATTGCACTGGAGAGGGTGCAGTGGAGATTCACCAGGATGTTGCCTGGGCTGGAGTGTTTCCGCTATAAAGAGAGACTAGATAGGCTGGGGTTGTTTTCCTTGAAGCAGAGAAGGGTGGGGGTGGGGACCTGATTGAGGTGTACAAAATTGAGGGGCATAGATAGGAAGAAACTTTTCCCCTTAGTGGAGGGGTCAATAACCAGGGGGTTTAGATTTAAAGTAAGGGCAGGAGGTTTAGTGGAGATTTGAGGAAAAGTTTTTTCACCCAGAGGGTGGAGAGTGTCTGGAACTCACTGCCTTAAAGGGCAGTCGAGGCAGGAGCCCTCTCAACATTTAAGTAGTATTTAGGTGAACACCTGAAACACCATAGCATACAAGGCTAAGGAGCAAGTGCTGGAAAATGGGATTAGAGTAGATAGGGGTATGGTGACTGGCGCAGACACAATGGACCAAAGGGCCTCTTTCCTGCTGTAAAACTCTGACTTGATAACATGTTTTCTTGCATTAAACGGATGCAAATAATACTGCACCAATGTGACATTTTCCATTCTGTGGCCTCTGAAGGAGTTTTCCAAATTAATTGCAAATAATGCTGAATAAAGGAGTTTTTTTGCTATGCCCAAATAATCTATGATTCTGTGAATTGGATTGAAACTTGCATAAAATTCTTACAGCCCGAGGGGATTTTAATTCCTTCAGACTTGCTGTTTTTCGTGAACACTCAATCTTGCCATTGAAATATGATTGGCACTATCATTTTTCCCAACACCTCCCCCCCCACCCCCGGCCCAAGACCAAACCAGTTAGAACTTCTACAAAGTAGAGTTTAAGCATATAGAGAGTGGTGTTTGATGCTCTTTTGTTTCATACAGGTTCCTGTTAGATCGCGTTCAGGGTTTACCTGAAGATCTCATGGCCTCCCGTCTGGTGCCACAGCTGCTAACTCCATTGGTGTTTGCAGAACCAGTAGCAATCAAAAGCTTTCTTCCACACCTCCTCAGGCCAAAGAAAGGTATGTTCGGTACATGTTTTCTTAAAGTCTAATAGCAGTGTATCTCGCAAACCAATACACGTCAATTTGAGGACCAGTCTTTTATGAAATTTATATATATAAGCGGCTTTTTTTTTTAGTTTGAGATGTGACAGCAAGATCAATGTGTTAGCAAAGCTAAAACCCATCTAATTGTAATCTGTGTTATGTTATCCACATGTATTGTTGGGGAACAAGCAGCACTTTATGTTGAAGGACTAACTCTAGTCTTCCCTAGAGGCACCAGAGGATTGGAGAATTGCAAACAGTGCACCCTTGTTCAGAAAAGCAATTACAGACCTGTCAGTTTAACTTCAGTAGTGGGGAAGCTCTAGAAACAATTATTCGGGATAGAATTAGTAGTCACATGGAAAAATGTGGGCTGATTAGAAAGAGCCAGAATGGATTTTTGAAGGAGAAATCGTGTTTAACTAACTTGCTGGAGGTTTTTGATGAGGCCATAGACAGGGTTGACGAGGGTAATGCTGTTGATGTGGTGTACATGGACTTTCAAAAGGCATTCGATACAGTGCCACACAACAGACTTGAGAAAAGCTATAGTTCATGGAACACATTGGAGAGAGTGCAGAAGAGGTTTACAAGAATGGTTCCAGGGATGCGAAACTTCAGCTATGAGATAGATGGGAGAGGTTGGGACTGTTGTCCTTGGAGAGGAGAAGATTAAGAGGAGATTTGATAGAGGTGCTCAAAATCATGAGGGGACTGGATAGATTAGATAGGGAGAAACTGTTCCCACTTGTAAATGAATTGAGAACGAGAGGGCACAGATTTTAAACTGATGTGCAAAAGAAGCAAATGTGACATGAGAAAAAACTTTTTCACATGGCAAGTGGTTCGAGTCTGGAAGTGTGGCGGTGGCAGGTTCAGTCGAAGCATTCAGGAGGGCATTGGATGATTGTTTCTATTCAAACAATGTGCAAGGGCACGGGGAAAAGGCAGGAGAATGGCACCAAGTCATAAAGCTGATTTGGAGAGCCAGTGCAGACATGATGGGCCAAATGGCCTCCTGCACTGTAACAATTCTGTGATACTGTAATTTGATATGTCACAAAATGGTAGTTTAGCATTATAAAGAGAAACATAGATCAATTTTTTGGAGTTTGATCCTTCATCCCTCCAGAAAATTTTACCATTATTTCTGTCTGCCTTCCTAGGGAGGGGCAGCTGAAGGAACAAGCAGGGGGCTGACAACGACCCTCATGTCCACAGAGTTGGTTTTGCAATCAGGAATAGGATGCACTGCCAGAGCTCCTCAATTGTAAAAATGAAAGGTTCATGGCACTTCACCTCCAGCTCAGTCATAATCAAAATGCCACCATCAGCGCTTATGGCCCTGACGCATGACTCCACTGAAGATGTTAAAAAGTTTGATTCCAAGTTTGAGGAAGCCCTCACTAACAAAAGAAGAAAGGATCATCCTTCTGGGGGATTTTAATTCCAAGGTTGGCGGTGACTCTAGTCTCTGGAGAGGAACCATTGCGAAAAATGGGGTGGGAAAAGCCAATGCAAATAGTGACCTCCTGCTGACAGCGTGCTCAGCTTGGCCTTATTATAACAAACACCTCTTGCACCAAAAGGACAAACACAAAATCAGATCAAAGCATTGGCACCTCCTGGATTATGTCATTATGCTAGTCAAAGATCTAAACGATGATTGTATCACTGATGCCTGCTGGACAGATCATCAACTTGTTCAATCGGTGATGAACATCCACCAAGCACTAAGATATCGCAAGACCCAAAGGTCCAAGAAAAAGATGATCTGTGTCTCAACCCTAAAGCAGCCTGACGGAAGGAAGGAATTCCAAGTGCAGCTCATGACCAATCTGGTAAACCTTCACTCATCCTTTTTTATTCATTTACGGGATGTGGCCATTGCTGGCTAGGCCAGCATTTATTGTCCATCCCTAATTGCCCTTGAGAGGGTGGTGAGCTGCTGCCTTAAACCACTCCAATCCCTGTGGTTTGCTGATAGGGATGGAGTTCCAGGATTTGACCCAGCAACAGTGAAGGAATGGCAATATGTTTCCAAATCAGGATGGTGAGTGGCTTCAAGGAGAACTTCCCAGATGGTGTTCCCATCTATCTACTGCCTTTGTCCTCCTAGATAGTGGCAGTCATGGGTTTGGCAGGTGCTGCCTAAGAAATCTTGGTAAGTTCCTGAAGTGCATCTTGCAAATGGTACACACTGCTGCCACCGTTCATCGTTGGTGGAGGGAACGAATGTGGAAGGGGTGCCAATCAAGCGGGCTGCATTATCCTGGATGATGTCAAGCTTCTTGAGTGTTGTTGGAGCTACACTCACCTAGGCAAGTGGAGAGTATTCCATCACACTCCTGACTTGTACCTTGTAGAGGTGGACAGGCTTTTGGGGAGTCAGGTGGTGAGTTACTCACCGCAGGATTCCTAGCCTCTGACCTGCTCTTGTAGCCACAGTATTTCTCCTCCAGTTCAGTTTCTGGTCAATGGTAACCCCAGGATGTTGATAGTGGGGAATTCAGCGATGGTAAATGCCATTGAAGAGCATGGGACAATGCTTAGATTCTCACTTGATGGAGATAAGTCATTGCCCGGCACTTGTGTGGCGCAAATGTTACTTGCCACTTGTCAGCCCAAGCCTGGATATTGTCTAGGTCTTGCTGCATTTGGACATGGACTGCTTCAGTATCACCGTAAATGGTGCTGAACACTGTACGATCATCAATGAACATCCCGACTTCTGGCTATATGATGGAAAGACGGTCATTGATGTAGCAGCTGAAGATGGTTAGGCTGAGTACACTACCCTGAGGACCTCCTGCAGTGATGTTCTGGAACTGAGATGTTTGACCTCCAACAACCACAACCATCTTCCTTTGTGCTAGGTCTGACTCCAACCAGTAGAGAGTTTTTCCCCTGATTCCCATTAACTCCAGTTTTGCTAGGACTTCTTGATGCCACACTCTGTCAAATGCTACCTTGATGTCACTCTCACCTCCGTCTGACTCAATTTCAGAACATTGGGATCAAATAAAGTCAGTTATACTAGCCTGTTATAGAGTCATAGAGGTCTACAGCACGGATAAGGGCCCTTGGGCCCATTGAGTCTGCATTGGTCAACAAGTACCTGACTGTTCTAATCCCATTTTCCAGCACTAGGCTCATAGCCTTGGATGCTATGGCATCGCAAGTGCACATCCAAATACTTCTTAAATATTATGAGGGTATCTGCCTCTACCAGCCATTCAGGCAGTGAGTTCCAGGTTCCCGCCACCCTCTGGGTGAAAAAATTCTTCCTCACATCCCCTCAGCTTAAATCTATGCCCCCTGGTTATTGATCCCTCCACCAAGGGGAAAAGTTCCTTCCTGTTTACCCTATCTATGCCCCTCATAATTTTATACACCTCAATCATGTCCCCCTCGATCTCCTCTGCTCCAGGGAAAATAACCCCAGTCTATCCGATCTCTCCTCATAGCTAAAACTCTATAGCCCAGGCAACATTCTGATAAATCTGCTCTGTACTCTCTAGTGCAATCACATCATTCCGATATTGTGGATTCCAGAACTGCACACAATACGCTAGCTATGGCCTAACCATTTTGTACAGTTCCAGCATAACCTCCCTGATGTTATATTCTATGCCTCAGCTAATAAAGGCAAGTATCCCATATGCCACCTTATCTACCTGTCCCACTACCTTAAGGGAACAGAGTACATGCACACCAAGGTCCCTCTGATCCTTGGTAATCCCTAGGGTCCTACCATTCATCGTGTTAATGCTCAGACAACTGGGTTTGAAGATTGTTGTCACCAGCACTGGTTCAATGAAAACAATGCTGAAACATGTGACGACCTGGAACAAAAACGAGCAGCCTTCAATGCCTGGCAGAACAACCCAAGGTTGCAAGTCAAGAAGACAGCATTCCAACAACTCGAGGCTGACACCCAAAGACAAATTCAAAAATAAAGGACATGTGGTGAGAAGAGAGAGCCCAAGAAATTCAACAATATGCTTACCATCATGACATGTGAAGCCTTTTTTGAAGCCACCAGGGCCATCTATAGACCAAGGTCAAATAGACAAAATCCCCTTGGCTCAAAGGATGGTGTTTTTCTTGAGGATAACAATGCCATCTGTCAACGTAGGAAGGGACATTTTGAATAATTCCTCAGCCATGAATTCCCAGTGGCAGCTGATACTCACCAGGCTATCCTCCAGTACCCTGTCATAGGGTGAACCACTATCGATGGGAGAGCTGCAACAAGCAATCAAAGAGATGAAAAACACCAAAGCCAGCAGTCCTGATGATATTTCAGCTCAGGTCTTCAAAGCTGGTGGAATTATGCTTATGTCAAGACTCCACGCACTCACCCTACAGATTTGGGAGGAACCTCCACCCTGCACTGCCTTTTTTTTCAGGAATGTGACAATTGTAACTATCTTCAAGAAGGGAGATAAATCATACTGTGGAAAACCTTCTAAATGATCTACTTCTGTGGCTGAGGTAATCCTTCCAGAGAAACCTCTGACATGGTCTTTGTTGCTGGACAAATCCATGAAAAACGTAGAGGACAACACCAACTCTTCTTGTATTCATTGACCTGACCAAAGCATTTCACTTAGTAAATTGCGAGGCTCTGTGCTGCAAAGATTTGGATGTCCAAGAAACTTCTTCACAATCCTGCAACTGCTTAATGATATGACTGCAATTGTCCTGAGTGGAAGATCTGAAACAGAGGCCTTAAGTCCAGACTAGTGTCAAGCAAAGCTGTGTGATAGCCCCCATACAATTTATGATCTGCCCGCCAGTGGTTGATCACCTCACCAAAGATCAGCTGCCCTCTGGTATGAGTATTAAATCTCACTTAGATGGAAAACTCTAACCTCAGTTGCCTCTGTGCTTGAACTAAACTGGACACTATAGATATACACGATCTAAAGTTTATGGATTACTACAGTGCAGGTACTCTGCACCAGATTTGCAAAAATTAAGAAATAATTGTAGGGGAAACAATTTAACAACAACTACTAACAGATATATTAAAAGCTTAAAATTATCACAGCACCTGTCTAAGAACAGTAAAAGGTACTGCTTAGTCCATGAACATTCTAAAAGATTTTGTAGCACCAATAAGCTTTTGTGCTATCTCTCCAATTCTGCTTACAAGAGACTCGAC
Organism: Carcharodon carcharias; assembly: GCF_017639515.1. Classification (NCBI taxonomy): domain Eukaryota; kingdom Metazoa; phylum Chordata; class Chondrichthyes; order Lamniformes; family Lamnidae; genus Carcharodon; species Carcharodon carcharias. The sequence continues at coordinate 52,068,082 of NC_054482.1, forward strand.
CTGTCCTTGAATCTTGCCAAAATAAAATAAACTCATACATCAAACCACACCTGGCCAGCCATATATGTTGAAGGAGATACTCTGGAATATGTTGAGCACTTTGCATACCTTGGCAGCTATTTCTTTCAAAAAGCTACCATATGACAAAGAGATCCAACACTGTGTCAGCTGTGCCACCTCAGCCTTCTACAAACTATGGCAGAGAGTATTTGACAACAAAGACCTCCAAGTCAACAAAATTCCTAGTGTACAGAGCAGTTGTCATCGTCTCACTTCTATACTGCAGTGAGACCTGGACTATGTATCAACAAAAGAGCGCTAGAGAAATTCCATCAGCAATGGGAGTTGCTTATAGGCCTCCTAACAGTAGCTACACTGTTGGACAGAGTATACAGAAATAAATAATGGGTGCTTGTAAGAAATGTACTACAGTAATCATTGGTGATTTTAATAATCTTATAGATTGGGTGACTCAGATTGGCAAAGGCAGCCTGGAAGATGAGTTAATAGATTATATACGGGACGATTTCTTAGAGCAGTATGTTCTAGTGCCAACCAGGGAGCAGGCTATTGTAGACTGGGTAATGTGCATTTAGATAGGATTAAATAATGACCTCATAATAAAGAAACCTTTAGGCAACAGTGACTGTAACATTCCCATTCAGTTTGGGTTGAAAAGTCTGGGTCTAAGACTCATGCCTTAAACTTAAATAAAGGCAATTACAAGAGTATGAGGACAGAATTGGCTAAAGTAAAGTGGGAAAATAGGTTAGAAGGTGGGATAGTGGAGAAACAGTGGCAAATATTTAAGGAGCTATTTCATAACTCTCAAAGATAGTCTTTCTTTATAGAATATGAGAAGGAAGCACCAAGTGTGGCTAATTAAGGAAGTTAAGGATAGCATCAAATTGAAAGAAAAGGCACACAATTCAGTGAAAATTAGTTGTAGGTCAGAAGATTGGATGCATTTTTAGAAAATAGCAAACAATAACTAAAGAAAAATGGGGGAACTTAGAATTTGAGAGAAAGCTAGCCAGATGGTAAGACTTTCTACAAGTATTGAAAAAGGAAAACGTTAACTGAAGTGAGAGTTGATCTCTTGGAGGGAGAGACTGGGCAATTAACAATGGGAAGCAAGGAAATGGAAGCATTGAACAGATATTTTGTCTGCTTTCACTGTAGAAGGCATAATAACTAACATCCCAAGAATACTTGAAAATCAAGACATTAATTGGAGGGAGAAACTTAAAACAATCAATCACTAAGGAAAAGATACTTAGAAATCTATTGGGACTAAAGGTTCACAAGTCCCCAGAACCCTGATGGCTTCATTCTAGGGTCTTCAGAGATAATAGATGCATTGGTTGTGATCTTCCAAAATTCCCCAGATTCTGGAAAGGTCCCAGCAGATTGGAAAACTGCCAATGTAACAGCTTTATTCAGAAGGGTGGGAGAAACAAAGCAGGACACTACAGGCCAGTTAGCCTAACATCAGTCATGGGGAAAATGCTAGAATCCATTATTAAGGAGGTAATGGCAAGACATTTAAAAAACCATAATACAATTAAGCAATGAAAATTATGTTTAACACATTTATCATTATTCTTTGAGGAAGCAACAAGCAAGATATGTCATGGGGAGCATGAAATGTGGTGTAATTGGATTTCCAAAAGGCATTCAATAAGGTGCCAAATCAAAGGTTACTGCAGAAGATAAGAGTTCATGTTGTGGGGCTAACATATGAGCATGGATAGAGGATTGGTTAGCTAATAAGAAGCAGAGACTAGGGATAAATTGGCCATTTTTGGGTTGGCAACTAGTGGAGTGCCAAAGGGATCAGTGCTGGTGCCTCAGTTACTTACAATCTATAATCAATTACTTGGGTGGAGAAACTGAATGTACCGTAGCTAAATTTGCTGATGTCCCCAGGTAGGAACATAATTTGCCATGAGGACACAGAGGATATTTAGGTTAAGTGAGTGAAAAGTATTTGGCAGATGGAGTATAATGTGGGAAAATATGAACTTGTCCACTTTGGCAGGAAGAATAGAAAAGCAGCATATTTGAATGAAGAGAGACTACAGAACTCTGCGGTACAGAGGGATCTGGACATCCTGGTACTTGAATCTTAAAAATTGGTATGCAGGTACAGCAGGTGATTTGGAAGGCAAATGGAATGCTTGAGTTCATTAAAAGGGGAATCAAATATAAAAGTAAGGAAGGGTTGCTGCAGCTGTACAGGGCCTTAGACCACATCTGGAGTACTGTGTACAGTTTTGGTCCCCTTTTATTTAAGAAAGGATATAATTGCATTAGAAGCAGTTCTGAGAAGGTTCACTCAACTGATTTCTGGGATGAAGGGGTTACCTTATGAGGAAAGGTTGAGCAGGTTGGCCTAAGCCCATCAGAGTTCAGAAAAATGAGAGGGGATCCTGAAGGGATGTTTCCTGTTGTGGGGGAGACTTGAATTAGGGAACACGATTTTAAAAATTAGGAATCTCCCATTTAAGATTGAGATAAGGAGAATTTTTTTCTCAGAGGGTCTTAGTCTGTGGAATTCTCTTCCCCAGAGAGCAGTGGACTGTATATTCAATATATTCAATGCTGAGTTACAGAGTTTTTGATGGGCAAGGGAGCCAAAGGTTACAGAAGACAGATAGGAAAGTCGAGTTGAGGCCACAATCAAATCGGCCATGATCTTATTGAATAGCGGAGTCAGCTTGAGGGCAGAATAGCCTACTCCTAATATATGTGTTCTTGCGTTGTGCCTCGCTGTGTCTTCTGGATACATTTGGAGGACTGTTGAACAAACACTAGTGTTGTTCTTGAAACCAGCTCCACAAGCATTCAGGCAAAACTCTTGTAAAATCAACTACAATGGACTGGACACTTTGTCCAGATGGCTGAAAAGCTTCTCCCCTGTCAGGTCCTGTTTTCTATACTCTCAAATGGCCAGTGTAATGGGGAAGACAAAGAAAACGCTTCAAATACACTTTGAAGCTCCCCTTGAAGCATGACAGCATTGAGTTTAATGACTGGGAGGAGCTTGCTACCAATTGTTCAAAATGGCGACAATCTGTCTATCAAACTGAGACATGCTTTGAGTCCAAACGCCTTAATGATGAAGCAGAGTGATCTCCATAAGACGTAGGAACAGAAGCAGGCCATTTGGCCCATTGAGTCTGCTCCGCATTTCGGTGAGATCATGGCAGATCTAATAATCCTCAATTCCACTTTCCTACCTTTTCTCCATAACTGCAACTGATTAAAAATCTGTCTATCTCAGTCTTGAATATATTTAACAACCCAGCCTCTACAGCCCTCTGCGGTAAAGAATTCCACAGATTCGTTACCCTTTGAGAATAAAACATTCCTCCTCATTTCTGTCTTAAATGGGATTATGCCTTCTGATCCTAGACTCTCCCACAAGAGGAAACAACCTCTCAGCATCGACCCTGTCAAGCCCCCTAAGAATCTTATATGTTTCAATAAGGTCACCTCTCATTCTTCTAAACTCCAATGAGTACAGGCCCAACCTACTCAACCTCTTATAAGAAAATCCCTCCATACCTTGAATAAACCTAGTGAAATTTCTCTGGACTGCCTCCATTGCCAGCATCCCTTTCCTTAGATAAGGGGACCAAAGCTGTTCACAGTATTCTAGGTGTGGTATAACTAGTGCCTTGTATAGTTTTAGCAAGACTTCCTTATTTTTATACTGCATTCCCTTTGAAATAAAGGCCAACATTCCATTTGTCTTCCCTATTACCTGCTGAACTTGAATGCTAGCTTTTTGTGATTCATGCACGGGGAACCCCAAATCCCTCTGTTGTAGCTTTCTGCAACCTTTCTCCATTTAAATAATATTCAGCTCCTCTATTCTTCCTGCCAAAGTGCATAACCTCACATTTTCCCACATATTCCATCTGCCAAGTTTTTGCCCACTCACTTAATCTGCCTATATCCCTGTGTAGACGCTGTGTCATCCTCATCACTTGCCTTCCCACCTATTTTTGTCATCCACAAACTGGGCAATAGTACAATCACTTCCCTCATCCAAGTCATTAATATATATTATAAATAATTGTGGCCCCAGCACTGATCCCTGTGGCACTCCACTAGTTACAGGTTGCCATCCTGAAAATGCCCTCACTATCCCAACTCTGTCTTCTATTAGTTAGCCAATCGTCTATCCATGCTAATATATTATCCCCAACACCATGGGCTTTTATCTTATTAAGTAGCCTTATGTGTGGTACTTTATCGAATGCCTTTTAGAAACCTAAATATGTTACATCTACTGGTTCCCCTTTATCTATCCTGCTTGTTACCTCCTCAAAGACTTCTAATAAATTTGTCAGGCATGATTTCCCCTTGATGAAGCCACGCTGATCCTGCTTGATTATATTATGTATTTCTAAATGCTCTGCCATTACACCCTTTTTCCCAATGATAGATGTTAAACCAACTGGCCTATAATCACTTGTTTTTTGTCTCCCTCCCTTTTTGAATAAGGGTCTTACATTAGCAGTTTTCCAGTTCTCTGAGACTTTTCCAGCAGTTAAGGATTCTTAAAAGATTACTACCATTACATCCACTATCTCTGTAGCTACTTCTTTAATATGCTAGGATGCAACCCATCATGTCCAGGGGACTTTAGCGCCATTAGTTTCCCTAATACTTTTCCTGTAGTGATAGTTAGTGTTTATTTCCTACCCACATTTTGCCCCTTGATTATTTAGTATTTTTGGAATGCTGTTAGTATCTTCTGCTGTGAAGACTCATGCAAAGTATTGATTCAACTCCTCTGTCATTTCTTGGTTCCCATTATTATTTCCCCAGCCTCATTCTCTAAGAGGCCTATGTTAACTTTGGCCCCACTCTTCCTTTTTGTATACTTAAAGGAGCTCTAATTGTCCGTTTTATATTACTTGCTAGTTTACCCTCAAAGTTTATTTTCTCCCTCTTTATTTCTTTTTGGGCATCTTCTGGTTTTTAAAACTTTCCCAATCCTCTGGCTTACCACTATCTTTGCCACACTATATATTTTTTCATTCCATTTGATACTATCCTTAACCCCCTTGGTTAACCATGGTTAATTTATTCCCCTTCCTAAAATCCTTCTTCCTCACTGGGTTATATCTTTGTTGTGAGTCATGTTTTCTTAAATGTCTGCCTTGTTCATCAACCTTTTCTCTTGCGAAACTCCTTTCCCAATCCACTCCAGCCAACTCTACCCTTGTTCCTTTGTAATTGCCCTTATTTAAGTTTAGCACAGTTGTTTCTGACCCAAGTTTCTCACACTCATACTGAAAGCTAAATTCTACAATGTTGTGGTCACTGTTTCCTAGGGGATCTTTCACTCTGAGATCACTTATTAAATCTGTTTCATTACACATTACAAGATCCAAAATAGCATGATCCCTTATTGGATCCACAACATTGTGTTCTAGGAAACTGTCCAGAATACACTATGAATTCATGCTCGTGGCCACCTCCGCAAATTTGATTTTCCCAATCTATATGAAGATTAAAGTCACCCATGACTTTTTTACATGCCCTCATTATCTCCTGATTTATTCTCTGTCCTCTAGTATAGCTACTGTTAGGGGACCTATAGACGACTCCCACCAGTGTCGTCTTCCCCTTGTTATTTCTTGCTACCACCCATATGGATTCTACATCTTCCAAGAAGATCATTTCTTGCTATTGTACTTATTTCATCTTGTACTAACAAAGCTACCCCACCACCCTTTCCTTCCTGCCTGTCCTTTTGAAAAATCACATACCCCTGAATATTTAGTTCCCAGCTTTGATCTCCTTGTTACCATGTCTCTGTAAGGGCTATAAGATCATACCCTTTAACCTGTATTTGTGCTGTTAATTCACTTATTTTCCTAAAACTACTTGCATTTAAGAGCCATTAATTTTGCCTTTTTATCATTTTTTCCCCCTTTGACCCCTTTTGCTGCTCTTTTTAATGTTTGTACACTCTCTCCCTGTCGCACTCTAGGTAATCGTTACCTAAATAGCTGCCCCGCAACGTTGCCGTATCTTCTTGCTTTGTAAGCCGACGTTTCCCCTCTCCAGAAACGCCCTTGCTCTATTTAATTTAAAATCCTCTTGGGCTTTAAAGCCCTAAAGGTCTCAGAGTATGATAAGAAAGAAGCAAGTCCTGCATGGAGCCCACTGCCTCGTGGCAATTTTTCTTGATCTTGTCACTGAGCTACAATACAGGTTATTTTTTAAAGCTGCCCACCCCCACCCCCCAAGTTTGACCTGTGGCATTTTCTGTTAATCATTGGCAACAGTAACTGTTTTGTCATTTGGTGTGATATGAGAATATTTTGTTGTAGACTGTTATCATTGCTGCCAGCATTAGAGTTGTACTGATGGGATTTGGCACAACTACACTGCAATTTCATGTGAGTTTAAATTCACTTCTAGACTGATGGACTCTTCTAGAAAGATTCTGCTTTCTGTCAACTCTCAGGGTCCTCAATAAAGTGGGTTCAGTCCATCTTGATTAGCTTCTTAGTGAGTGTGGATCCAAAACACAAAACTGCCCAAAATTGTCAATCTTTGAGAAGCTATAAGTAGCACATGATGTGAGTTGTTGTGACTGATACGTCAATTTCTACATTTATTGCATGTGGTGCAATTTAATGTGCAAGTACTTGAAATTTGTTTAAAAAAAAAGTCTCAAACCATGAACATGGTTGTTTCTGAGCAATAAATTTACACGCCCTAGCTATAAAATGGCTGGTGTCTGAGCTTAAGGTTCAGGCATAATTTTGGAGCATCCTATTTTATATCTGGCTTCTCTAAATTGAATTTGCAATGCTTGATGCTGACACTGGATGTCTAAAGTGACAAGCAGTTGCACTCCTCAACGCCACATCCATCTATATCTCAATGTACACAGATATCCATCAAAAATAAATGTACTGTCGAGGGAAAAAAAAACATTAAATGTTGTAAAATGTTGACTGCTGCAAAGATACAGCTGTGCAACGATTAAGCTGTTTGAATTATATTACTCTAGGCTCACCTGGTGATGATGAATTCAGTTGCCTCCTGTCACCCAATGTCTTTCGTGAACATGTGATTCCAATTCTGTTGAAACTTTATAGTGTGCGAGAGGAGCATGTACGAATGGTATTGTTATCTCACCTGGACACTTATGCAGATCTTTTTCCACTGGAAGACCTACAGGAAATCATTCTTCCACAGGTCGGTGAAAGATTGGGAGTTTTAATTTGCAGCACAAGTGAGATACAAGTCAATTGGTTGAGATGTTTTGTACTAGTGATTTTTGGATTATCAATTACACTTGTTTCCTGCTAATGGATTTCATTCTCTCTGTAATTTAGTGAATCTGTTAACACTAATGTAAATTACAGTCTACACCATTTTATGGAAGTGCTTGCAGTCATTAAATCCCTTTCACTTCCTCATGAATGATCTAACAAGATTTAATGTTTCATCTGAAAGATGTCACTGATGTGCCAGACTTAATTGTGAGCTCATCTCTGGAGTGAACCTGACTGCTTGACTTGGATGAGATGGTTGGCATTGAGCCAATGCTGACACTCCAAATCATATTATCCCTTTTGATTTGCATAAACAGATTCTACTTCAAATATTTAGTGATTCATGGAATTCTTATCTGATACAGTTAAAAATGCATTTTTTTTATACCTGAGAACTTGGTTTATTTCACTAATAAATTGAGCAATATTCATGCTTTTACACTTATGCGAATGGGGTTTTTGAGATTGCTTTACATCCTTGCACCTTCCTCCTGAGAGCCTGAGGCAACTGAAGGCTTTTAAAGTCCTTTTAGTTATTTTATGATCTAGATTTAAAACCGTTGTTCAGGCTAGATTTAGAACAGAATATTGCCATCTTAAGGAGAGAAGAAAGTTTAGGAGTATGTTTTTTTCAAATTACTCCAACTTGTTGATTTTACTTGAACGGAAATCTACCATGCCTGGTTTCATTTCCTCCTAGTTGCTCAAGTGATGTCACTAACAAAAACTTACATCCCACAGCAGTTTCATTGATTGCAATGTAAGAAAAAGAGTCTTGCATTTATATAATAGTGTTCATGACTTTGATGTCCAAAAGTACTTTGCAACCAATGAAGTGCAGGCACTGTTGTAATATAGGAAACATGGCAGCCAATTTGCACACAGCATAGTCCCACAAACAGCAATGTGTTAATAACCATATAATGGGTTGGATTTTGTGGTGAAAATAATGGGGAGGCTATCTTTTTACGTGCAAATTGAACAGCAATCTCTAGCAAGTGTGCATAAGTAGCTAAACGCAAAAATCCACAACTAGTTGTCTGAGATTCACCGGTGCTTAGTAAGCTGCACAAAAGAGCATCTTGTGGGCTGGTTTCCCATTCAAATGCACAGAACACCAAGAAATTCCTGTACTGACATTGTAGCTGCAGACTAAACTCACCACAAAATGTGAAGTCAAGTCATTCAGTCTAAGTAACCTCTTAATGAGATTTAAGTCCTAATTACTGTAAAACAGCCTCTCTGGCACTGAAAGTTAACTTTTATAAGTGTTAAATCTCATTCCTTAAATTTTAATTATTAAAAATATTTTTAAAATGTTACTTTTTAACTTTCTCTTTCTGTCCCTTTTATCTCTCTGAATCTTATCATTCTTCCCCTTTTTATTTTGTTTTCTGTAATTGATTTGACATTGAATTTACTGTCCTAACTCTCACTTCCAGGTTCAGAACATTTGCTGCTCATTAATGCTTCTTAATAATGGTGTTTTATTCAAGTAGCACGTTCACAGCCTGAAGGCTGAATTGCAGTGTAACTTGCATAGAAAATTCATATATTGGCTGCTAAGTAATCAGGTTGAAAAAACATGCAAACATGTAAGTCATATGACAAAAATGGAAAATTCAATGGGGAATTATTAAATCTGGTTAAGCAGGTACAGTTGCTTGTTCTGTTTACCTAGGTTCCAGGTATTGTGTAGAGGGTGCTGTGTTTTGCAGAATGCTGCTGGTAACAACTTGCTATATAAAACCCTATTGAATATCTGGGACAAGTGCAAATCTAATGAAGAACTCATAATGTTGGTTGAGGGATAAATACTGCCAGGGCACTGGAGAGATCTCCCTTGCTCTTCAGATTTGTCCCCTAGGATCTTTTACGCCCAGCTGAGAGGGCAGTTGGGGCCTCGATTAAATGTCTCATTTAAAAGGTGACACTTCCAATAGCGCATAACTATCTCAGTGCTGCATTGGAGGTTCATTCTAGATTTTGTGCTTCAGTCTCTGGAAAGGGACTTGAACCCACAACCTTCTGACTCGAGGTAAGAGTGCTATGAATGAGCCACAGCTGACTGGCAGCTGACAATAGGGGTCTTAGCTTTGGACAGCGTTAGTAACTCATCTGCAGCCACCTGCCGCAGTGAAATACTACCTGTTGGGTATGCAGTTAATACAAAGCTGATTATAGTATATTATGAATGCTTTATTTCAGTAAGCGCATCTTCCTTCAGCCAAGACATTTACTTTTGATTTCCATGGAAAAATAATGAACTCGAGTGTTCTGTTTAGGTGTTATTAGGACTAAGAGATACCAGTAACACCCTGGTATCTGGAACACTCTGCAGCCTAGCAGTGCTGGTGCCACTTCTTGGAGCTGATGTAGTTGTTGGAGGTGAAAGAGCAAAGATCTTCAAACGTACAACGCCAAACTTCAAATCAACTGAGATCACCCCTGAAGGTTGGTCATTGAGTTGCTGACATTTTCTTTACATTCCATGATCATTCAACATGAATGTCACTTTTTTGAAGTTTTAATTTGTAATGAAGTACATAACAGCGCAGAGGATAGGAGCTGGAGCCCATTTGGCCCTACAAGCCTGCTCTGCCATTCAACATGATCATGCCTAATCTTCCACTTAAATTCCACCTCTGGCACTTTCCCCCATATCCCTTAATTCCCTTCATAACCAAAAGTCTATCAACTTCTGTATTGAATATACTGAACAACTGAGCATCCACACCCCTCTTTGACAGAAAATTCCAAGGATTCACAACTCTTTCTGAAATTTCTCATCATCTTAGCCCTAAATGTCTGACCCCTTATTCTGAGACACTGATCCTGACAACAGAGAAGTATTGCAGAAACTTAAAATCCGACTAAAATCTCTCATTCCCCAGGGCCTTATGACCTAAATCCTAGGATTTTAAAAGAAGTAGCAGTAGAGATAGTGGGTGTGTGGTTATGATTTTCGAAAATTCTGTGAATTTTAGAACAACCCTATGAAATTGGAAGTTAACAAATATAACACCACTATTCGAGAAAGGAATGGGAAAGAAAATAGGGAATTACAGGCCAATTAGCCTGACATCAGTCGCTGGGGAAAATACTGGAGTCTCTTATTAAGGAAGTCTTAATGTGCTCAGAAAGTCATAGTATGATCAAACTCAGCATGATTTTATGAAAGGGAAATTGTGTTTGACAGATTTGAGAGATTTTTGCATATGTAACTAGTAGGGTAGCTAAAGTAGAATGAGTAGATGTATAATAAAAACAGAAAATGCTGGAAAAACTCAGATCTAACAGTATCTGTGGAAAGAAGAAGAGTTAACATTTCGAGTCTGTGTGACTTCTTCAGAGCTAAAGGGAAGTAGAAATGTGATGTCATTTATATTGTTTAAGGAGGGTGGAGCAGATGAAGCTGGATGGAAGGCCAGCGATAGGTGGAGGCAAAGGACAGATGTCTTGAACATAAGGACAAAGGGGTGTTAATGGTGGTGGTGCTGGCTAAAGGAGATGCTGATGGTGGCATTGAGGATAGAAAGCAGAATGTGATAATAGCCAGACAAGGGTAAGCACACTGGAAAGAACAGCATGAACAAGTGATGGATGGCCCAGGTTTGGTCATGGTGGTGGTGATGGGGTTGGCGGGGGGCGTGTGGAAAAGAGATCGAAAATAGGATAAAAGGCAGGGGTACAATGAATATAAATAAAATTAAGTGGACAAACATTTAAAAATCAAAATGAATATTGAAAAAGGGGGGCAAAAAAGGGGTGAGGATGGAGGAGAGAGTTCATGGTCTGAAGATGAGGTACTGTTCTTCTGGTTTGTGTTGGGCTTCATTGGAACATTGCAGCAGGCCAAAGATGGGACATATGGGCATGGGAGCAGGATGGTATGTTGAAATGGCAAGCGAGAGGAAGGTCTAGGTCATGCATGCGGACAGACCAAAGGTGTTCCGCAAAGCGATCACTCAGTCTGCGTTTGGTGTTCCAATGTACAGGACCACATTGGGAGCAGCAAATGCTGTAGACCAAATTGAAGGAGGTGCAAGTGAAGTGCTGCTTTACCTGAAAGGAGTGTTTGGGCCCTTGGACGGTGAGGTGGTAAAGGAGCAGGTGTTGCACTTTCTGCGGTTGCATGGGAAGGCGATGAGGTGTTGGGGGTGATGGAGGAGTGGACCAAGGTGTCCCAGAGGGAATGGACTCTACGGAATGCTGACAGGGGGGATGAAGGGTAGACGTATTTGGTGGCATCATGCTGAAGTTGGCAGAAATGGCGGAGAATGAACCCTTGAATGCAGAGGCTGGTGAGATGAAAAGTGAGGACAAGGGGTACCCTATCATGGTTCTGGGAGGGAGAGGAAGGCATGAGGACAGAGGCGCGGGAGATGGGTTGGGCACGGTTGAGGGCCCTGTCAACCACAGTGGGTGGGAAACCTCAGTTAAGGAAGAAGGAAGACATGTCAGAGCGCCATTTTGGAAAGTGGCATCACTGGAACAGATGCAACAGAGGCCAAGGATAGAGTCCTTACAGGAAGCAGGCTGTGAGGAGCTGTATTTGAGGTAGCTGTGGGAGTCAGTGGGCTTGTAATGAATATTGGTGGACAGTCTATATCACCAGAAATGGAGACAGAGAGGTCAAGGATGGGAAGTGTCAGAGATGGACCATGTGGAGGTAATGGAGGGGTGGGAATTGGAAGCAAAATTGATAAAAATTTTCCAGATCCAGACAAAACTATGAAGCAGCACTGAAACAGTCGTCGATGTGCCGAATAAAGAGTTGTGGGAGGGGGCATGAGTCGGACTGGAACAAGGAATATTCACATACCCCATAAAGCGACAGGCACAACTGGGGCCCATACGGGTACCCATAGCCACACTTTTTATTTGGAGGAAGTGAGACAAAAGTTTAAGGAGAATTTGTTCAGTGAGAAAACAAGTTCAGCCAGATGGAGCAAAATGGTGGTGGATGGGGATTGTTTGGGCCTCTGTTCAATGAAGGAACAGAGAGCCCTCAGACCATCCTGGTGGGGGATAGAAATGTAGAGGGAATGTACGTCCATGGTGAAGAGGCATTTAGGGCTAGGGAACTGGAAATTGTTGATATGATGTAGGGCGTCAGAAGAATTGTGGATGTAGGTGAGAAGAGACTGGACAAGGAAAGAGAATGGAGTCAAGATAAGAAGAAATGAGTTCCGTGGGAACAGGCTGACACGACTGGTCTACCGGGACAGTTTGTGGATTTTGGGAAGGAGGTAGAAGCGGGCTGTCCAGGGTTGAGAGACTGAGGTTGGAAGCTGTGGAGGGAAGATCTCCAGAGGAGATAAGGTCAGTGACAAGCCTGGAAACAATGGCTTAATGTTCAGTGGTGGGGTCATGGTCCAGGGGAAGGTAGGATTAGAGGTCAGTATGCCAGACAACAATAGCACACCCTTGTCGGCAGGTTTGATAACAAAGGCAGGGTTGGACCTGAGAGAACGGAGTGTAGCAAGTTCAGAAGGAGACTGGTTAGAGTGGGTGAGAGGAGCAGAGAAATTGAGATGGCCAATGTCACACCAACAGTTCTCAACAAAAGGATCAAGATCAGGTAAGAGGCCAGAGGGAGGGATCCAGGTGGAGGGAGAACACTGGAGGCTGGAGAAAGGATCTGTTTAACGTGGGGAGGCCTCCTGCCTAAAGAAGTGAGCACAGAGACAAAGGCAGCAGAAGAAGGGTTCAGCATCGTGCCAAGCCCAGAATTCATTGAGGTGAGGGTGTAAGGGTATGAAATTAAGTTCTTTGCTGAGCACTGAATGTTCAGTGTCAGAGGATATGGTGAATACACGGCAAGGGTTGGGATTAGAAGATGGGATGGGGTCAGAGGGATGGGAAGGGGTGGAGGGTCCTGGATGGTTGGTATCAATGAGTTGTTAGCTTGCATTCCTTAGCACCTGAAAGGAAGAGACAAAGTTTCTTGTTAAGGCGTTGTATGAGACGAAGAATAAAATGAAACTGGGGACAAGGATGGCTTTGAGATAGGGTAAGTCGGTACTGCTGGAAGGAGAGGTCGAGTGTGTTCATATGGCGGTGCAGGGCTCTGAGTGTAGATCTCAGGATGCGGCAGGAACAGCCTCTTCCAGGAATGCCTACCTCGAAGAAGTACTGAACTTTTCTCTGACAGGATTTCCGTTTGTCTCTTTTGCCATGTTCACCTTCATTGCTTTCTATTTCCCTCTGGGTGTTTGACAAGGTGTTCACCAAAACTCGCTTTTACAGCCTTGTTTCCTTCCTCAGTGACTGTCTGTCTCCAACTTACCCCAAGTGGATTCCAACTGAAGTTCCATCCCTCATGTTTCAAATCCACCCAGGATTACAGGTGTATCAGCAGCATAAAAAGCTCCTCAGACAACTGTTCTTGTTGAATCCTGAGATCCGCACTCAGTGCCATGTCCGCCATATGAACACTTAAACTTGTCTTGCTTCCTCCAAATAAAAGGCATGGCTATGGGTACCCGCTTGGGCCCCAGTTGTGCCTGTCTTCTGTCCACCAATATTCATTGCAAGCCCACAGACTCCCACAGCTATCTCGACTACAACTCCTCACACCCTGCTTCCTGTAAGGATTCCATCCCATTCTCTCAGTTCTGTCGCATATGTTCCGATGATGCCACTTCCCAAAATGGCGCTCTGACATGTCGTCTTCCTTCCTTAACTGAGGTTTTCCACCCACTGTGGTTGACAGGGCCCTCAACAGTGCCCAACCCATCTCCGCGCCAATGCCCTCACACCTTCCTCTCCCTCCCAGAACCATGATAGGGTACCCCTTGTCCTCACTTTTCACCCCACAAGCCTCCGCTTTCAAACGATCATCCTCTGCCAACTCCAGCATGATGCCACCAGCAAACACACCTTCCCTTCACCACCCCTGCCCCCCCCATATCGGCATTCCATAGGGGCTATTCTATACAGGACACTCTGATCCACTCCTCCATCGCCTTTACCACCTCCCTCCTCACTCTCCAAGGGCCCAAACACTCCTTTCAATTGAAGCAGTGCTTCACTTGCACTTCCCTCAATTTGGTCTACTGCATTTGCTGCTCCCAATGCTCTCCTCTACATTGGAGAGACCAAATGCAAACGGGGTGACCGCTTTGCGGAACACCTTCAGTATGTCTGCAAGCATGACCCAGACCTTCCTGTCGCTTGCCATTTCAACACACCATCCTGATCTCATGGCCACCTGTCTGTCCTTGGCCTGCTGCAATGTTCCAGTGAAGCCCAATGCAAACTGGAGGAACAGCACATCATCTTCCGATTAGGCACTTTACAGCTTTCTGGACTTAACATTGAGTTCAACAACTTCAAACCATGAACTCTCTCCTCCATCATCACCCCTTTGTTATCCCCTTTTTTCAATATTAATTTTTATTTTTAAATTTTTTAATCCATTTTTTATTCTCATTTTTATTCATTGTTTTATCCCCACCTTTTAATCTATTTTTGATCGTTTTTCCCCACCACAGTTCCCTCAGACCAGTCACCAGACACGTAAGAGACTGATGTCTCAATCATTGCGGTGGTCAGGGAAGGGCAGTAGACAGGCCTAAGATGCAAAGTTTAAATGTTGCAGAAAATCAATAAGACGGAGACAGAATTTCGGTCTTGCAGTATAGCCTGTGTGGTCCAGAGCAGAAAACATCATCTTGATGTCAGAGAAGTCCAAGAATTTGAAGCCAAGCTTGAAAGATGATGTAGATCAAGGTTTTTCCACAGGCTACAGATCAGGAAAGAAGAAAAAAAAAAGATTCAGGACAGATTTCATAAGCCGGATTTTACTCATTTCCTTGAGTCAAATGCTGAAACATGGTCCGGATGTCTCGTGAAGTCCAGAAACTTGAAGCCAGATTTGAGAGGGAATCTGCAGCTAGGGCTTTTTCAGGTCTTTAACAGAGCTAACAACCATCAAAGAGAGGCTGTTTAAACGAACAGTTACCTTGAAGTTTGGGTTGAAATGCACCACTTAGAATCAGGGGAACTTAATCAGCAACTGCTCTGCTCGGAACTTGGTTGTGGCAGGAGACTCCCAGGATGCTTTGGGGATGTCCTCAAAATATCTTTGAAGAGGTCAAACATACCTGTCAACTCATGGGAGACCCTGGTGTCTGGCAGACCAAAATGGAGAAGGCTTATTCAGGAAAGCACTGAACATGTTGAGAGACTTCGTCGGAAATGTGCAGAGGCAAAGGAGGGAGCGCACAAGCCTCCAAACAACCCAACTCTTTAAGCACCACCTGTTGCACATGTGGCAGTCCGGAGATCACACGTTGGACTTACCAGCCATCTCATAACACATCAGACCAGAGTGGAAACAAGTCATCCTTGATCCCAAGGGACTGGCTAAGAAGAGGGGAGAAGATTTCCAAAACACTTGGATTTACAAAAGACATTCTATAAGGTTAATTCACGAGATAAGGGCTCATGGAATTGGTGGCAATATATTAGTATAAATAGAGGCTTGGTTAACACAGGAAGCAGGAATTAGGGATAATTGGAGCATTTTCAACTTGGCAGGCTGTAATTAGGAGTGCTACAAGGATCAATCTATATTTGTGACTTAGACGAAGAGACCGAGAGTAGTGTATCTAAGTTTGCTGATGGTACAAATCTTAAGTGGAAATGTAAGCTGTGTGGAGGACATAGGCTGTAAAACAACTAGGAAGGCAAATGGCACATTGGCCTTTATTGCAAGGGAATTAAAGTACAAGAATAAGGAAGTATTGCTACAATTGTAAAGGGCTTTGGTGTGACCACACCCAGAGTACTGTGTGCAGTTTTGGTCTCCATATTTAAGAAAGGATATAGTCGCATTGAAGGTGGTACCGCAATGGTTCACTCAATTGGTTCCTGGAATAAGGAGGTTGGCAGAGGCTGAGTAAATTAGGCCTCTACTCTCTGGAGTTTAGAAGAACGAGAGGTGATCTTATTGAAACATACAAGATTCTGAAGAGATTTGATAGGTCAGACACTGAGAGGTTGTTTTGCCTAGCTGGAACACTGGCACACAGCCTTAAGAGAAGGGGCTGATCATTTAGGGCTGACTCTTTGGAATTCTCTACCCCAGAAATTGGTGTATGCTCCATTATTAAATATATTTAAAGCTGGATTATTTGGCTTCTTGAAGCATCAATCAATATGAGGAATGGATGGGTAAATGGAGTTAAGGCTGTAAAGAACATATCTTTATATTTCTGTTGCACTGTGGATTAAAATTGCAATGGCTGCAGTTTGAAAGACATGTCCACTGGATCAATGCGAGGGATATTTCCACTGTTACTCTCCTGGAACAGTGCCATGAAAGTCAGGATGGTACCAAGGAGTCTGGTCCAATGGGGACTGCCTGGCAACAACGTTTTAATTGGCTAGTGACCAGGATTTGTGAGAGCAGTGCAGCAGAACATCTCCTAGCCTGAAAGGAAAAAGACCTAAAACCTCATGCTCCTGGGTGTAATATTCCAGTAATACCACAATAATAGCTAGTTGGCTTTTCTCCTCATATCTGTATAACCTGCTCTCTCTCTGAAAACCCCTTTCAAGAAGACATTGAAAAGCAAATGCTCAACCAGTGAACTAAAGACTAAAGGTGCTGGAAGACCATCTCGTGTCATCAACAAAAAACTGAAAGGAATTTGGAAGACATCGATCAAAATCAACCCATCGAATCCTGTACTCTGGAATTGGTGCTATTGAACTGTTTTATCCCACCCTTAAAATCCATGTTTTTATGTGTCTTACGTGTGTGTGTATAAGGATTTAAAAAGAGGTAGAGTTTAGCTTATAGAGTTATAAATTAGAAGTTCCTATTTCTTTTGCCACTGGTTAAAGACAATTTGTTCACTTAATAGTTATTTACTTAATAAGTTTACAAACCTGGTGCTTGTATTTTGTTAACCTAAATTAAACAATTAGGTGAGTTGTTCAAACTTTTTCACGTTGTCATAGCTCAGGGAGCAGTGGGGCTTGATATTGCAGCGCACTTTCCCCAATGAGTTGTTACAAGGCCAATAATCAACTGTGATCATATTGCATGGTGGAACAGGCTCAAGCATTCATATGGTCTATTCTTGCTCATATTTCTTATGTTCTAGATTCCCCAGCCAGGGGAAATATTTTCTAAGTATCTACCCTGTCAAGCCCCTTAAGAATTTCATGTTTCAATTAGATCATTTTTTAATCTTCTAAACTCCAAGGAATGTAGGTTTAGTCTGCTCAATTTCTCCTCATTGGACAATCCCTCACAAGTCAATAAGATCTTTTTTTAGGTACTAAGGAAATTAAGGGATATGGGAATAGTGCAGAAAAGGCAGAGTTGAGGTAGAAAATAGCCATGATCTTGTCTAATGATCCTTTGTTGCACTCCCTCTTAAGCAAGTATGACCTTCCTTGGGTAGGAGGCCAAAACAGCACACTGTACTCTAGGCATGGCCTCACCAATGCCTTGTATAATTGTAGTCAAACTTCTTTACTCTTGTAATTCAATCCCCTTGTAGGGAAAAAAAAACTAACACACGATTTACTGTATCTGCATGTTCACTGTCATTCATGTATAAGGACACCAAAGTCCCTCTAAATGCAAACAGTCTCTCGCCATTCCAAAAATATTTTCCTACCAAAATGGATAACTTCACCATTGTATTCCATCTGTCATGTTCTTGCACACTCATCCAACCTGTCTGTATCCCTCTGTAGCTTTTGTCCTTTTATCATAACATAAGGAATAGGAGCAGTAGACCATACTGGCCCTCAACCTACTTTACCATTCAGTACAATCATGGCTGATCTTCTGCCTTAACCTACTTTCCTGCCCACTCGCCATATCTCTTGATTCCCTGACATACCAAACATCTGTCTATCTCATCCTTGAATATACTCAATGATGGAGCATCCAAAACCATCTGGGGTAGAGAATTTCAAAGATTCACAACCCTTTGAGTGAAGAAATTTCTCCTCTGTCCTAATTGATCAATCAATCCCTTATCCTTAGACTGTACCCTGAGGGTAACACAGAAGGGGAAACAATCTGTGTCTACCCTGTCAAGCCCTTCAGAATCTTGTATGTTTCAATGAGATCATCTCTCATTGGGCCTATTCTCTCTGCAGTTTAAAATAACTCAGCCTCTTATCATAGGACAACCTCTTCGTTCCAAAAACCAATTTAGTGAACCTTTACTGTACTGCCTCCATGGCAAGTATATCCTTCCTTAGATAAGGAGACCAAAATATATGCACAGTACTCTGGGTGTAGTCTCAGCAAAGCCCTCAACAAATCTAACAAAACTTTTTTCTTATAATCCAATACCCTTGCAATAAAGGCTAAAATGCCATTTGCCTTTCTAATAGCTTGTACCTGCATGCTAACTTTGTTTCTTGTATGAGTACACTTGGGTCCGTTTAACACTTTGAAGTTTCATGTCTTTTAAAAAAAAATTCTGCCTCCGTGTTTTCCTCACAGCTTACATTCCCACCTAGCTTTGTATCGTAGGAAAACTTAAATACACTGTTCTTGGTCTCTTTATCTAAATCACGAATATAGATTGTAAATTTCTGAGGACCCAGCCCTGATCATTGCTGCACTGCACTAGCTGCAGCCTGTGAATCTGAGTATGTCTCATTTATTCCTGTTCTCTGGTTTTTGTCCATTAACCAATTCTCTAAATGTACAAATATATTACCCCCACCTTCCACACCTCCCCCCGGTTCCATGAGCCCTTATATTATGTATGGCACCTTATTAAATGCCTTTTGGAAATCTGGGTATACTATACATATTGGCTCCCCTTTGTCTACCCTACTGGTGACATCCTCAAAAACCTCTTTTGAAAAAAATTGTCAAACACAATTTTCATTTCATAAATCTGTGTTGCCAGTGCTTAATCATATTACAATTTTCTAAGTTACCACATTCCTAATAATAGATCCTAACATTTTGCCTGTTGCCCATATACGGTTAACTGGCCTATAGTTTCCTGTTTCGCTTAACCCTGTATTTTTTTAAAGAAAGGAGGAAATGTTTACTACTTTGTAATCATTGGGAACTATTCTAGAATCTAAGGAATTCTGGAAAATCATAACCAATTCCTCCACAGCAGTTTTGTCTTTTAAAACCCTAGGATACGGGTCATCAGGCCCAGACAATTTGTCACTGCTTAGTCATTTTACTCTGTTACTATTTCTTTACTTATCCTGTTTTTTTTTTTATAAATTTGCTTGCTCTCGCTTGACTCTTGGTTCCCTATTATTTGAAAATTTTTTTTTGAGTTGCCTAGTCAAGACATGCAAAATTTGCTTTATGTCTTACAGATTAATCACAAAACCTCGATTAAAATGTCTACTTACGATTGCATCTGAGTGTGCAGTGAACATGGTGTTATGATATTATGATTATATTTGAAGGATTAATGATATTAGTGGAAATCTGTCTACCCAATTATTCTGATGTCGTAAAGTCGCATTGTTATCTTGCATTTTTTCTGAAGGTTCCCCTGCACATGTCCGCAACAGTCACGAGCATCACAGTCCTCTTGCCTTAAACAGCAATTCATTCAAATTGTTTTCCAAGCTCTCTGAGCCAAAGCAGAACCCCACAAATGGGAGGGAGAAAGGGCGAACAAATCTCACTCAAAACCAGCACCCTGTGGCATTTCGGATATTGGCAAAAGGTAACCTTTTGAGAAGCAGCATAAACTGAGACTATTATGCATTACTGAAATTGGGTTTTTCTTGTCTGGAATACATGTGAACATGACCCAATTGAAGGGCATCTTTATTCAGTATGTCTTAAATATTTATTTTACATTGAGTTGGTAATCACACAATTAAGACATGAGAGTCATTAGGAAATGAAAACTATTCTTTAATATAATCTAACTGCTGCATTAAAGGTTTAGCCATTAAGATACAAATACTGAAATACAATTAATATTTTCATTGGCATAAATGTTGCATGTAAAGGTAATCTTTCTAGACAAGTGGCTTGTAGGTTACTGTCTGAAATCTAAGAAATCCCAGTTTCATCAAAGAGGTATATATTTAGTATAATAAATATGATGGTATACATTTTTTTAGTATTTCACTAAGTGGCAAGGTTGAATGGTTTGTTTAAGAAAAAACTTATTTCCATTTTCCCAAGTTCAGAATACTGGAGTCGTAAAAAATGATGGCTGATCAGTGGTTAAATTATAGGTTTGTGCATCTGTACATGCTTTTTCTGGTAGTAATCTATACTAGATCTCATACTTGTCTAATTCATGCATATCTATTACTCCATGTCCAACAGTTTCTGATGGCTAATATGGTTCTATTGTCTGAATGATAAAACCTAACTTAAGTGAATCCAATATATTTTTGGTATAGTTATTAACCTGAGTTTTTTTCACAAACACAGCCCAATATGAAGCACCAACATCCATAATGTCACTGAATGGTATTCGTGGGAATGGCATTTCAGGTGCTGACAGTACACAGAACACAGTACTGACCCATGAATCTACTGAGGGTTGGCCAGACTGGAGCAAGTCAGAGGAAAATGAAAGAAATGCAGGAATTCAGAATGTGCCTAAAAAAGATTGCACCAGAGCAGGAAATCAATCTGAGGACATTACTGTAGATGATGAACCATGGGATGACTTTGAACCTGCTGCAGATGATCATCCTAGTACAATAAAACAAGAACAGCCAATTAAACAACAAACTTCTGGCTTAACCACTACTGAGAGTAAGGCCCAGTCCAGAGGCATGGAACTTTCTTTAGCACAGAAAACTCATTCTGTAACATCATGTGGGAATTGGAGGAATGATAACTGGAACCAGCAGAACTTGTCTATAACAGAAAGTAAAAAAGCAGATTCAATTGGACGAATGTCCTCCAGGCAGAAAACGACAATGCAAAAAACACCCTTGAACATGGGGCTGGGGGAGGAGTTCACCATAAATGTCAAGAAAAGGCCAGAGAGAGACCCTGAACTGGATCTCTTTGCTGATATGATACCGGATATTAAAGTGTCTTCCACAGGCTTGTTAGTGCCAACACAAAGAACAGAACCAGCTGGTATTGCCAAAGCAACTGAAGCAGCATCAAAATTTACAGAGAAAATGCTGATAGCAGGAAATAATTTACAAACTTTAGCACTTATGTCAAAGTTTGCTGCAGCAGACATTGTTGAGGTGAGTTGAAACTTATCCACTGGCAGTAATTTCTAGTTATTTTTATTTTGGTGCATAACAGTAGGAGACACCATCCTGAGTTCTTTGGTAGAAAAAATGTAGGCTTGCTGTTGTACGTTGTATAATACACATTTTATTTATGCAGAATTCTGTAGCAATCAGTAGTTCCAACAGTGTTTGCTCACTAGTATTTTATAGAAAAACTGTGAAATGTTTCCTGTATTTCTCGTGAGTACCTTAAACTGCTCTGCCCCATCTGTTGGCTACAATGGTCTAGACTTTCAAACTGAAATTCAATACTTGAGACCAAGGACTGCAATCTGTGTTAAAGGGTTTACAATTTCCTGAAGTTTAATGAATTCTACTTAACATTTAAATACAAACATCCCCATTCCATGAGTAAAGTTAGATAACTAAGGTCTGCATGGCTCACGGAATACATACCTCTAAACCTTCACTGGCCCTATTTTCACTTGCTTGCTGTTTGTCATGTTAATTTTGTGGACCTGGTGGTTTTAAAGGGCTGTTTATAAGCGTTGTTGGCTTCTAAGTTCTAAATCCTAACAGGAGTTGTTGGCATCAATAGGTTGATATATGTAACTTAATAGCAACAGAATATACGTTCCTTGTCAAATTCTATTATTAGCCCCCTCTGTCGTGCTAGATTATGTAGCATATGTAGGAAACTACAGCATTTACATGCCAGCATAAGAACATAAGCATTGCTGTTTCATTCTGTTTTAGTAACCCTATGATATCTACATGATCTATTCTAATTTAAGGGTTTTGAACAAATTTCATGAGTTGTGAAATCCCTTGCTCACCCAATAGCTATTAATACTGTTTTGATTATCCTGTTTAATACTGGCACAATTGTTTTTAAAAATCAATTATAAAATTAGGTAATTTAGTCATACTGAAAATTGTGTTCCATAGTATATTAAGGGAGTACAATTGTTTTGATTGTGTTCTGTATTTCTAAAGTGGAATCAATATCTTCATTTTTGTGTAATCAAGATCATAGAGCATTTTTCAATCCCAAAATCTCCATGTACAGAATTTCTGCAGCTTCAATAAATATAGACTAGTATTAGATGACCCAACAATTTACCCAAGGCAAAAGCTGGTCTCAGGAGCAGGTTCATGCTGATGTGGGCAGTTAATGAGGGGGGGAAGATGATCACAGTGATTTTCCTATAGGGTGGTTGTGCTGAATCCTCATTTAAGAAGCAAAAATAAGGGCTGGGTTTGGGCAAATATGAATGCAGGTGGGTGGGGTAAGAAGCATCATAATAAGCACTTCACCAATTTATGGGCAGTTAAAGGGAGGCTGCTGCAGCCTCATCTTCCCAGTGCCTTGGATGGAGAGAATCACCAATGTCGAGATTGGAACATGGGCCCTGATAAATTTACAGGGCCTTGCATTTGGAGAAGAATAATGGAAGGGAAACCTGTAAGTACAGGTCTCTTGGAAATCCTGCACGTAAATTTTTCTTGGAGATTTCCTGTTGACAGTCAACCTGATGGACCTGCCTGTGGCGCAAGGAATCCTTCAAGCAATTAGGGAGGTGTAGAGGGAGAGTGAAGCTGTGGGGTGGGCAGGTAGTGTTGGGGGAAATTGTAGAGCTGGAAGTAGGTAAGCTTTTTGGGCCAGGGAAAGCATTTCCTGCTTCTGGCCCACATGCAGTGCTGTAAAAGCATTTACTTAGGCATCCAGCCCTACTCACCTCTTTTTACCTGCTGGGTCTCCCAAGGCTGAAGAAACCCAGCTAGTGCTAATTAAAAACAAAAAAGCTTGTTAAAATGAAGGCATGTTGCCAGGTTAAAAGATGTTGCTGACTGTACCAACTTCCTGTGTCCAAATTGGTTGTCTGCCTCCACTGAAACTGAAAATAGGTGGGTTAGGATCAGCTTTAATACAAATATATTTATTAAAATGTGGTGCTCCTATATCCATTTATACATCACTGCCCTGCACTTGTATTGTTTGATTTCTCAGGTCTTCTAACCTCTAGTATAAACCAGGCTCTCCTCAGGCAAGTTTTAAGAAATTGTGGTGAGTAGTTATCATATTTACTGTGTTTTGTCTTTTTCAGATGGAAACTGAAGGCTGGGAGGATGAACTGAACTGGGAGGACAATAGTTGGTAGAATGGAAGAAATTGTTCCTAAAACAATTTCATAAATGAAGATCATCTTTGCTTTAGATACATATTCCAAATGCAAATCTCAAACACCCCCACCACTTCCCACTATCCTTTGACTACATCTTTTCAAAACTTGCCAACCAGTTTAGCTTTATTTTTGGACATTAAGGCTGGAGTAAAGAATAATAAAGATTGTGGTATTTTAATGTATCTGCAAATATCTGAAAAAACAGCTTTTAAAAAGTGCCCACTGAGGGATATACTAGGAACCATACAGCACCATCATCTGTTTACTTGTTAGTGTTTATTGTGATAACGGTCATTTTAGTGATGTTTACTGTACTAAATACCAGAAATGCTTTATTTAAAAATTGACTTTTTTTATAAAGATCTTCAATGTTATATGGAGGAGAAGTGTACTGGCAGTGGTTCCTCTGTGGCTTGCATTTGAATACATAGGAAAAATTAATTGCAAGGTTCGTCAGTGAAATGTTTGAGTAGTCCAGATTCTGGTGTAAAGAAGTGACATTACTATTTGTGTATATTTACACAAACTGTAACAAAGCAATTTTGCTTGTGCTTCAATGTAGTACTGCCTGAGCCCAATCCCACCCAATATTGGGGTAGAGTGAGACTCCCTGGAGGAGTTAATCTTGTTTAGAAGTCACATTAGGTTTAAACACCTGGCTCATGCTATACAGCTTTAGAGCTAATGTGAAGTCACCAGGCAGACACCAAACTTGTAGAGTTGAGTGCACCATTATATGTCAAATGTTTCTCAAGCAGACATGACAATTATACTAATTTGGAGTAAAGCCCTGCTTTAGGAACTCTATAGTATCCAAGTTGGTAAATGTATGGATTGCAGTGTTTCTTTTTTGGAGGTAGCCAGACGTTTGAATTACAGTTGGTATTTTGAGTTGCAACATACCTAAGTATCAACTCTGTCCTGATATAAGGATACTGAAAGATGGCAGAAAAATGTTGCTTTTAGATCCTTGAGCTGCAGCAGAGCCAAAATTTCTTGCCCTGCAATCATATCCAGGATATATTTTAGTGTCATGTACATCTAGACACACCTTGTAAGAACACTATTGACTTGCAGGCATCAGGAAATCACCAGATCAGTAAAGATTTTAAAATATTTGCTTTAGGCCCATGTAGATACTTTATTCAAAATACCAAATAGAATATTTAAATTAAGGGTTTAATTTGGGGGCTTGATAAATTTTGCAATTTTCAGAAGTGTTGAAGTATTGATGGAAATTTTAGTGATTATACTTTGTTTCATAATTGCAACTATTTATTTTTTTTGATTATGGGAACTACATAGCAAATAAATAGTTCTAAATGAACATTTGATTGTATTTCCTGAATATGGATGGTGAATGGACAAATTAATTTATGGAGGGGGAAAATTGTTTTTCCATGGAAACATCTGCATATAGTAAACAAATGAAACTAAGCTCCTAGAGGTTTTTTTTTACAGGTATTTGATCCAACCTAGTTCAGTATCTAGCAGCAAACAAATCATTCTAAATGAGTATTTGGTTGTATATGGATAGAGACAAGAACTCACTACTTGGAACTGATGACTTCTAGATACTAAATACAAATTTTAGTGGAACAAATTAAAACATTAGTCTTCCACTTTTTGGGTGAAGGTTCCATTCTGGACCAAATTTGGATTAAACTCTCCCTATTGTCTGCATATCAATAGACTTAAACTAGTTCTTACTGTGAATGTACAATAGCTCAATGGTGATGAAATCACTTGTAGACAAGATATTTGGTATAAGAAACAAATGTTGCACTGATACGGAAATATTACCTTTAACAGTGAGAGATGAAGCATATTTATGCTATAGCAAAACCATGCACAACTCTAGTTTGATAAAACCACAATTAGCAAAATATAAGTACTTCTGGCTTATTCACAAAAGCTATACCTGACTCAGCAAACACATCTAATGCAATTCTTATGCTTTGAGCTGTATCCAGCTGGAAATTTTCTACAGGATGACCTGGTTCTTTAAACTCTACAAATAAATTTCAGTTGATGACCTGCTAAGATATTAATCTGGATGCTGTTGTCAGGAGCCAGTGTTGAGTTTGTAAACCAGAAATTGTCAGGTCAAAGGGCCTTTAAACTGACGTAACAATTTTATAACCTATGGCATTTGATGCAATTAGAGGTCATCTCAACAGAAGGAATTTACATGTATTGAGTTGGACTAATTTCAGGTTATTCAGTCAACAGATTTATTTAACATTGATTTATTTTGAAAGTGGATTCCCAGTAATCAAACTCATTATGAAAGAATTTGTAAAATAATTTATTGGGTTCAGATGTATTAAATTTTTATACAATTAATAAAGACCTATTTGAAAAAAATCAAATGATTACATTTAACATTCTAACAATCAGTGGTTTTGTACTTAATTACAACAGTGAACACATCCAACAACAACATCTTGATACTTATTTTCAAACTTAAAAAAATTCTCAACCCAGGTTTAAGCAATCCTTTGTTGCAGGAGGGGGATGATCCAGCCTCTTACTCCTTGCTGGCTGACCCACCAAGGAAGCATGCACCAGATGAGAATCTAAAGCGGTACATGTAGCTTACATCCTCTTCGTTGGTGATCCTTAACAAGCATTCTACTGCATGTGTCAATGGACCTTCATTTACAGTTCCCTCAGTTGTGAAATGTTGGCACAGCTGAGATTCAGTAATGCCAGTAAGGAAACAGAACTCTACTGAAACTCCGTCCACACCCTCCATTCCTTTGGGAAAGTGTCATGGTTGCAAGTACTTATGCATATGTGGAATTGCAGGTGCAAATGGGTTGAGAATTGAGCACTGCATAGTTGTTTAATCAACTTTACATTGATTTCTTGTTCATTGTGCTTGGCACCCCACTCTGGCTGCTGAGTTATCTCCCTGACCAGTTCAAGGTAGGTAACTGTTGCAGAAAGCTGCCACTTCAAAAATATTTTAAAATCTATCTTGAAACAAGTTGAAAATTTAAGGAATATGGGTGAGCAGCAAGTACGTTATTTACATTTGGTTAATTTGATGCAAATCAACCCTGGAACATTAGCCACTGGTAGTCCATTAACTACATGCAATTCTTGTCTATTTCAAAAGATAAAAAGTTGATTGGCATTAGGCTGGTCGTCCCATTAAACAGCAATGACAAGTATTTCTCCACTGCAGGAAGAGGCAATTTCTTCAGATTGTTATATACCTTATTACCTGCCAGTGTTCAAAGCAATGATTGTTGTCTGCAGAGCTTTTAAACGAACCATTACCCTTTCTGGTGCTGCTCCTCGTTGTATCAAGGTCTGCAGTGTTTTAAAAGCATTCTCTGCTGTTTGCAATGCTGACTCATACTCCTCTTCTTCACACTGTTCCAATCGGGCACGCTTAACAGATGGCTGAAAAATGAAAATCGGTAAACAAAAACGGCAACAAATTCTTCAACTATTGTCAGAGCTCCTGTGACAGTTCTACATGCCTTTTTAAGGCAGGGAAGTAAACTTTGGTGTGCTTTGAACTGTCCATGATTATTTTGTTGACTTTTGTACTGTTGTGATTTGCAGGCAGTGACTGCAAGGATTAGCCCCTCTGCCTTTTCATAAATTTTCTCCAAGGGTCCCAACTACCCTCCCTCCAGGCACTCATTCTCTCTTCAACCCAGCCCAGCAAAGGCCACTGGCACTTGCTGGAGGTGACCAATTTCCTTAACTGCTGCCTGCACTCGTATTGACCAGTGACAGGCAATTACAGCAGCATATTTGACACCAGATTTATAAATATTTCCAAGGATGAAACAAGCTTTATACTTGTAAATAGGGAACATTAAAATGGTTTTAGTGATCTCATTCAGGGCAGCAATATGGACACAATTGGTTTTGGGTGAAGGAATGGAAATAGGTCAGGGTCCCTGCTCCTGATGCCTATCCTGCAACTCATTTGGAAATGTGCACGAGTGGTCATAGGACAGATTGGGCTCAGTTGTGATACTTTTCATTGTCAAATAGTCTATCAAACCTTGAACATAAATAATGGCCACTGGGGCAAAGTACCAGATCTTGGTCACTACCCAAAGTTAAGTGGTGAGCCTGCAGTCAACACCTTCAGAAGAGGAGTGGCAAAGTATTTTAATATATACCTGCATTACAACAGGGTCATTCAATGCACATAGGTTTAGGCTAGCAAAATGTGCATCCAGAATAGTATTTTCTTGTTTTAACCTCTCCACTTGCAACTCCCTGCACTGAACTGTTGTGATCACCTGCAAAAAAAAAACAATATTTATTACTGGAAGGCGGCCTTCATCAAAGATACACTATTCCTTTATGGTAGAAGCAAATATTTAGTGGATTCTATAGAAAGTTGAAATTTTAGGAAGTCATGTGTCTCGCTGGGGATTAACTGAAATTCCAGAAACACAGCAAACTGATCAGGAACTCTGGTTTGACTGCACTAACTTTATCAAGTTTGACTTGGCATCTTGCTATATTCTTTTCTCTCAACTCACTGGATGAAATTAATTAAATTTAGGACATTATTACTCTTAAGAATCCATTATTCCAACTAATTAAATCACAAACGTGCTCAGTGGAAGGAAATTTCAATCCAGGATTATTTTAAATTCTAGCTAGATGAAAAATCTGTTTTTACATTCTTTTTCATTTACTTGTTTTCTAAGGTTCCATAAATACTTTATGATTACTACACATGTTGGGTTATTTCCAATGCAAAACCCTATCTCAGCAACTGAAGTAGGCCATTCAGCCCCTCAAGCTTGCTGCACAATTTAATAAGGTCTTGGCTGATCAGATTGTGGCCTTAACACGACTTTCTTGTCAAACAAGAATCTACCTAAAAGCCTTAAAAATGTTCAGTGAACCTGCCTCGACTGCTCTCTGGGGAAGAGAATTCAATAGATCAGCATGCACAAAATTTCTCCTCATCTCTGACTTAAATGGGAGACCCCTTACTTTTAAAACTGCACCCCCTAATTCTAGTCTCTCCCATAACGGGAAGCATCCTCTCAGCTTCCACCCTGTCAAGTCCCTTCAGGATCTTCTGTTTCAATAAGATCATCTCTCATTCTTCTAAACTCCAATGGATACAAGTCAAACCTTTCTTCATAAGATAACCCCTTCACTGAACAACTTCTAACGCTATTATATCCTTTCTCAAGGAGACCAAAACTGTACAGCAGTATCAACAATGCCCCATACAACTGTAGCAAAACTTCCCTTTTTCCTCTTGCAATAAATGCCAACATTCCATTTGCCTTCCTAATCACGTGCTGTGCCTGCATACTAACCTTTTGTGATTCGTGTACCAGGACTTCCAGATCCCTCTGTACCACAAAAGGTTTGCAATCTTTCTCCACTTAATATGCTGCTTTTCAATTCTTCCTGCCAAAGTGGATGAGTTCACATTCTACTCCATCTGCCCATTCTTTGCCCACTCACTTAAAGAATCTAGAAAGGGATTTAGATGGGTTTTGTCCTCCTCATAATTTACTTCCCTACCTTTGTATCACCAGCAAATTTAGCAACCATACGTTTAGTCCATACCAACAAACCAATTTTGCAAACATTGTGCATAGATTCTAGAACACAGGCTTTTGTAGAATTACACTACTATTTTTCCTATCGTTGCTTTTAACTAAAGGAAAACACTTTAGGCAATATCTACCAGGGTTGTTTATGAAATAAATATTGGGCTGTTCTATGGATAATTGAATATACTTACAACCCAAAACAATGGATGCATTTAAATATTAAACCTTTTATACTTTGAGAAGCTTAGTTAATTATTTTTCTCATGGTGTTTCCACTAATAAAATAGAGGGAAGTGACACCACGACCCACGAAAGAATTTTTTTTTTTAAAAAGTAAGCGAGATTTACTATGCAACAACTGTATAAGTTAAGAAATTAGATCCACTTTTACTGGAAGCAACTCGAGTTAAGTGTACCTTGTTCAAGAAGTTTACAACTTTGCTCTTTGTCTCTCCTGACTCCAGGCTGTGAGGAACCACCTCCTCATGGCTGGTCTCCTGAAACAAGGTGTTTTATTACTCACTGTCCAGGGAATCTAGAGGGTTAAAAACTGACGACAAAGTAGTTCAAAATATACCCCGCATCCTGTCTTATAAACCAACCAAGGTTGTTTATATCTAAATGATTTGGAACAGAGTAACAGCTTACAGAGAAGTCACTTTATCATAGCCTCAAATGACACAAACTGTTGTTAACATGTGGATGGAATCCAAGTTTCCTCTCTTCCTAAGCAATACCTAAATTATACATAACCTCTTCAAATTTAATTAATGATAGAAGATATTTAATTTGAAGAATTTTATTCACATAGTTATAAATCTGAGATGATGGGAGTCCATCAATAATTTCTAAATTCCAATTAGCCAGGCTATGCCCAGTGGTAAATTAATCCAAGTGACCAGCAAAATGTCTGGAAACTATTGAGCCTTTTTATGTCTTGACAGAGCTCCCAATTCACTACAGAACAAATCCAATATTATTATTTTGGCGCTTTCTCAGCTGAAACATAGCTCAATATATCAATAGCAGGAGGAAATAATAGGTAGAAGGCTGTTATGCATCTATGAACATATACTGTTCCTGGGGTACCCATTGGATATAATAGATTTCCAGGAATGTCAACGTTTATTAAATTACCTCTAATATTAGTCAAACTACTGAACACTATAACTATACAAGTCTCAAAAGTCACCTCAGCAAACAGTGTAAATCCCTGCAGTGCATGTTGAAGAATTAACCAGGACTTGTCAGCCAGAAAGGATGCAAAGAGGCAAGGTAGCTTTGGAAGGACTGTGCCCTGCAAGGAATTGAAACATAAATTTTCAAATCTTATTTACTTTATAAATGAACATAATTACAAAAATGTTTCCTGGAGTAAAATGAATGGTTTATTCAACTAGATATTGCCTTTCACTTCAAACCCCAGCCCAGATCCTTACATTACAACAATGTTAAAATTCAGAAGGTTTTCATTGGCTGTAGTGTGCTTCGGTACGTCTTTTGGTTGTGAGAGGTCCTATATATAAATACAAATCTTTCCTTTCAGATGACAATGAAAATTTTGAACACTCAAAATACACACTAAGAAATGCAAGTTGATGTCAGTCCATAACTCAAAACAGTTTTGCACTTAATTGGTAATCACTCAGGTGTGAAAAGTGAATAAAGATAGACTGTTGTAGTAGGGAGTGCTCACCTAAGGATGAACCAGATTGTATTAGGAGTATCTGATAATGGCATTGGGTGAAAAACCCAAAAATAAGTGGTCCTTTCCCCAGTAATGACATACCACAGCTTAATGAAAACAAAATGACATTAAAAGATTGACAGGAATGAAAGAATTTTAAATATCTGTTTTATTCAAACACAGTGTTTTATTGTAGTTTCAAAAGAAAATTCCAAAGTACCTGAACATCTGGTGGTATAACTATCTTTCCTAGGGAACCCAAGAAGTCCAGTGCAGCAAGGCGAACATGATCAGGGGGATTTAAGGGAAGAAGGCAACTGAGAAACAATATCACCTATTGCACAAATAGGATAATTAATCATTACAATAAGGAAATCCAACAGAATAGAACCGTCATTGCAAAAAAGTGAAGTTTTGCTAAATAGCTTAGAACACCAGTAGATCTGGTTTTTCTGACTAATAGCTACATCCATATCCTTAACCACTAAATCATATCCTATTTGCACCATTTTTCACCTTAAAAGGCAGCTCATGGAATGCTGTGGGTCTTCAGTAACCAGCCTTTTTCCTACGGCTGGTTAATTAGGCAACTAGTATCCTATTGAGCATTTGACAATTTTTCTCTTTCATACATACAGACACACACACACAGATCTCATCATCATGTGACCTCAAGACCTCTCCAGCCCAATAGTTACAAATGCAAAGTTTTATAAAATTATGTTTTGGGACTGGTTCTTTAATTTAGGGTAAAATGGAGTTGGGCTTGAAGAGGGCAGAGTCCATAGGACGCCATTGTAGGATTGGCTTAGAGTGTTTTATTAAAAATGTCACTGAACCTCACAGACAGTGTCAGTCTGCAAGGATAGCAGAGTGTTACAGGCAGCAAGTTCACCATGCAAAAAGGCAGGTGGGAGCTCCTGCTCAGATTTAAGAGATCGAGTTCATGAGGATTTAAATATGACTGGAAGATTTGCCTAGTTTTGGCAAGAGGGTGGGATCTCCAGGCTAACCCTCATCGTAAAAGCCAGTTCAGGGATTAAAAGTTATCCAGCTGTAAAAGGAAAAGAGAGGAAGCAAGTCCTTGAGAGCTAACAATCGCTTTTGAAATGGATCCAGGAGAAGAGTGTCCACTTAAGAACATAAGAAATAGGAGGAGTAGGCCATTCAGCCCCTCAAGCCTGCCCCGCCATTCAATAAGATCATGGCTGATCTGCCCTAGGTCTCAACTCCTCTTTCGTGCCAGCTCCTCATAGCCCTCAATTCCCCGATACTTCAAAAATCTGTCTACCTCCTCTTTAAATATTTTCAGTGATCTAGCCTCCACAGCTCTCTGAGGTAGAGAATTCCAGACATTCACTACCCTCAGAAGAAACTCCTTCGCATCTCAGTCTTAAATAAGTGTCCCCTAATTCTGTAATTATGTCCACTAGTTTGAGATTCCCCCACTTCTCAACATCTACCCTGTCAAGCCCCCTCAGAATCTTGTATGTTTCAATAAGATCACCCCTCATTCTTCTAAACTCTAATGAATAAAAGCCTAACCTGTTTAGCTGTTCTTGATAAAGACAACCCCTTCATCCCAGGAATCAGCCTAGTGAATCTCTTTTGAACTGCCTCCAATGCCAGTATATCCTTTCTTAAGTACGGGGACCAAAACTGTACACAGTACTCCAGGTGCAGCCTCACCAACACCCTGTACAGCTGTACAAGACTTCCTTATTTTTAATCTCCAACCCCCTGGCAAAACAGGCCAAAATTCCATTTGCCTTCTTAATTATTAGCTGCATCTGCATGCTTTTTTTATGTTTCATGCACAAGAACACCCAGATCCTTATGTGCTGCACTTTTTTGGAGTCTCTCTCCATTTAAATAATTGCCTGTCTTTTGATTCTTCCTACCAAAGTGCATGACTCACACTTTCCTACATTAAACTCCATCTGCCAAGTTTTTGCCCACTCAACCTATCTATATCCCCTTGCAGATTCCTTATATCCTCAGCACAACATGCCCTCCCACCTATTTTTGTATCATCAGCAAATTTGGATTCGCTTTTAAAAAAATTTGTTTATGGGATGTGGGCATCGCTGGCTGGACCAGCATTTGTTGCCCATCCCTAATTGCCCTTGAGAACTTTCAGATGGCATTTAAGAGTCAACCACATTGCTGTGGGTCACTGTAGAGTCACATGTGGGCCAGACCAGGCAAGGACAGCTGATTTCCTTCCCTAAAGGACATTAGTGAACCAGATGGGGCTGGTTCATTCAGACTCTGCCCCCTCCTCCAAGTCATTAGTATAGATAGCAAATAATTGAGGCCCTAGGACTGATCCTTGTGGCTCTACACTAGTTACACTTTCCAACCTGAAAAAGACCCATTAATCCCGACTCTCTGTCTTCTGTATGTTAACTAATCCTCAATCTAGTCTAATACATTACTCGCAATACCGTGAGCTCCTATATTGTGCACTAATCTTTTCTGTGGCACCTTATCAAATGCCTTCTGGAAATCCATATACACTACACCTATCAGTTCCCTTTTATCAACCCTGCTCGTTATATCCTGAAAGACGCTAGCAAATTTGTCAAACATGATTTCCCTTTCACAAAACCATGTTGACTCTGTTTGATTGCGTTATGGAACAGAGTGAAGTCTAACTATGGATAGAGACTTTCAGTCATTTTAAATATTAAATGGGGATCATCTCTATAGTTTAGAATACACATTGCCTGCTGAAATATTGTTTAGTCAATGTCACTTTTAATTTGTGTATATAGTAGAAGTCTTAAAACTTGAAATCTTGTCTGATCATTTCAGCCATTTACTGGAAGTGCAAATTACTTTTCAAAAGTTAGCAGTCTCTATGGGGATCGTAGAGATTGCCAGTACCTTATATCTTCACCATCATCCTGCACCCCTGGAAAAAGCTAGCCCCCTCATCCAACAATCTTACATATGTTTTCTCATGCTCTGGCCTTCCACCAAGATGTCACCACTGTCTCTGCTGATCTCAAAACTGCCTCACCTTCACCAATGCCCTTGTCTCCATTAGATCCTGAACAGATCCCACCCCTACTGTTCCCTTCAGTACAGTAGTCACCACTACCAACTGTTCGGTTAGCTGCAACTGGAAAAGCACTTGAGCAAATTACCTCAGTATTGACCACTAAATATGGTTATCATCCCAATGTCTATATTTATTCATTCTCCACATCCCAAGTTCTCTCACTTCTTTAAGACCCTGATGAACAGAACAACTCTAATAAAACACTTCTCCATGAGAAATCATGTCACAAAATGTGAAGAACTCATGAATATTTTCAATTTTAAAATCAACACTATCCACTCCATGGCTTCTGAACTCTTCCACAACCAGCCCTGTTCTCCACCAACTTTCCCTTCAGATACCATTCCACTTTATTCAGTGGTCTTTCTTTCATCTACCTCCCCATATAACTAGCCTTATTTCAACTACAATCCCTGGCCAAACCCAGAGATCTAATTAGGAACCAATAATGTTTTGTTAAAGTAGATAAACATTACAATTCAAGACACTTGCTTTTGGAATAAAGCCACAAGATTCCATGGGTTTTGAACAAACAAAAATAAACTTCACTATACAAGTTCAGAAAGATAAAACAACTTACAATATCTATCTTATAATCTAACATTCAGGATAACTATGAGGTACATATGAATTAACACACCACACTACAGAGTAAATGACAGGTGCAACCAAGGCAGAGTCCATGAAATTCACTCAGACATCAGTAAAAAAAAGTCAAATAATTTTGTTGAAACTCTGTCTCACGAGGGATTGTCATCTTCATCTTCGAATATCTCTCCTTGGAAGTCAATCCAAAATTCGCTCCCACTTGGACGACTTTTAACAATGGCCCACCTCACAGGATTTCAATCTCATCTTCCAAGATTCCTTCTCCCTGGATTCCCGGGTACACTCAAACACTAGCTTAAAAGCTCATTTTCAGATCTACGGCTGTGCCAAGCAGAACACCACTGCTCCAAAGGGGTATCTTTGCCCCA
Source organism: Carcharodon carcharias (assembly GCF_017639515.1). NCBI lineage: Eukaryota > Metazoa > Chordata > Chondrichthyes > Lamniformes > Lamnidae > Carcharodon > Carcharodon carcharias. Next base: position 52,103,057 of record NC_054482.1, read on the forward strand.
ACGGCCCTCTTTACTTAAAAGTCTGCTCCCTTCATCTTGCTCTTTAACTTAACTGGAACCTGTTTCTGTCCATTTTGTCTTTGTGACACTTGCTGGCTGGCAAATTGCCACAAACTGACTGCCTCAAGAAGTGCTGTTCACTGGCTCTTGAACTGATCTGATGACTAATCAAAACACTCCAGAGGGTCTCATTCTTGTTACTAGACAGGAACCAATATAACAAGCATTGGAACATCCTGTACCTTCAATGTTACAATTTCCACAGACTGCTAATTTAACACCCAGGGACACACGGATTAAGAGATTTCATCACACAACCATGAAATCTACTAACAGCTCCCTTGACCCCTTGCTGAACACTAGGCATGTAACTTCCTCCTTATCAACTTGCTTTAATATATCACCTTCAATGTAGAAAAACACCATCAGTCACTTCACACAAGCATAAGTGGAAAAATGGATGCTAAACCAAAGAAGAGAAAATTAGGAGGAGTGACCAAAAGCTTGATCAAAGTGGTGGGTCTTAAGGAGATGGAAACAGATTGGGAAAGGAACTTAAGGAAGAAAATTTAGAGTGCAGCACTTTGACAGCCAAAGGCGTGGTTTGCAAAAGTAGGGTGAAGAGGGGCATGCACAGAAAACCAGTGTGAAAGAGACAAAGTTTGGGGGAGGTATTATAGTACTCAAGGAGGCTACAAAGATAGAAAAGTCCCAACATTATCAAAATTGTGTCCTAGCCTCAGATGGTCCACAGACCTGGTGTTCAAACTCTGGATAAATTCAATGAAGGATTCGGCAAGAACTGCTCCTCCATTCACAGGCTGTTTCTCTCTCATGTTTGCTGCTGATGGGCTCACCAATCAGCCTACCAGCAGCAAATTTAAGACAGAAACAGTCTCTGATGAGAGGAGCAGTGAGGAGTGGCTTCTCTTTTGTTTGCACAGCGCGGACGCTCTCTTTCTCTCGCTCTCCCACGCAGGGGGAGCTGGATGGGAGCTCTCCCACTCAGAAAGAAGCATAGGGGTTAAGATGGCAAAGCAGGCTGGGAAGGCCACAAGGAACAACACAGTTGCAGCAACAGCGCCCTCCCAGCCACCCACTCAACCAGAGCAGCTGGAGTCTCCAACAAAGCGGAGAGGAAATGCATCTCTTCACGGCATCCCATATTTCTCCTTAGCAGTAAGATGTCCAAACCTCTTGGGCTTGGGCAGGGATTGAGTGAGTGAGTCAGAGTGAATAAGTCTGAAAGTGCACGAATGAACGAGTCTGGGCAAGTGTGTGGATTGAGCCAGATACAAACACACACACCTTGCTCCCCAAAAACCTATCCACGAAGCAGGCCAGAAGAGGACAAAAACCCAGGCTTAAAGACGACCCACTTCTGAGCCTCGCTTTCATAGGAATTCTGCCGAGGCCAGCAAGGACGTGTGGGGCCAGAGGCAAATGCATGGTCGGTGTTAGTTAAACAAAACTCCTTAGCTCAGCCCCAGTCACCGACCCTTTCATGAGTGACCAGAACTTGGGGCCTAGTTTGCCTTTCTCTAGTTTTTCTTCTTTAGTGAAAAGGCAAAATAGGTTTTATTGGTTAACTCTGCTGCTTGGCACTTTTCACTGTCATTTTTATTAATTACTGTTTTTTTTAAATGATCAATTTATTACTTTAACATTTGAATTTCAAAAAAAAAATCAGTTTTGATTTTGTGCCAAATCTTGCTGAGATTTGCTCAACCCCCCCTTGAGTGAGAAAAAAATTGAAACGTGGCTCCTCACGTGAAATGGTTGGACAAGCCTTGCCTTAAAACCTTCAAAACCTGTCAGTTCCCCTCACAAAGATTTACAATCAATTCTCCCCAATTATCAATACATCTCCCACTTTTCCATTCTTTCTTAAGTCCTGAAGCACATCATTGCTTCACAATTGCCCTCCCTGTTCTGCCACTCCCTGTCCGAAGCTCTGCAACCGCACATCTATGACACTGATCAAAGTGATATCCTAAACAAAAACAGAGTTACCTGGAAAAACTCAGCAGGTCTGGCAGCATCGGCGGAGAAGAAAAGAGTTGACGTTTCGAGTCCTCATGACCCTTCGACAGAACTGTCGAAGGGTCATGAGGACTCGAAACTTCAACTCTTTTCTTCTCCGCCGATGCTGCCAGACCTGCTGAGTTTTTCCAGGTAATTCTGTTTTTGTTGTGGATTTCCAACATCTGCAGTTTTTTTGTTTTTATCAAAGTGATATCCTACGTGACTGCAGTCATGCCTTATACCTCTTCATCTTCCTCAATCTGTCCTCTGACAATATTGGTTACTTCAGTCTCCTCAAAAAACTCACCTTCATGTTCCACCTCTCTGCCCCAGTTCTCTTCTAGTTCTGCTTCCATCTGTTGCACATTGTCAATACCTCACCTCCCAGGCTTTCCCCCATGTTACTTCCATAGCCACCTCTAGTCTATCCCAGGGTTCTGTCCTTGGTACTCTCCCCATCATTCTTGACATAGAGGTCTTAGCAATATTATCGGCAGCATGGGGCCAATTTCACATTTTTTCTAATTGCACACATGCACTAATTTAACCATTTCCTCCACTGAACCCATGGCATTTCCATTCTCCCCAATGGCAAGACCTGGACAAGCCAAAATGCTCTCCAACTTAATGTTGGAAAAATAAAGCATTTCTTTGGTTCTTGCAAACTCTTATGCATTTCTAGCCTCAATGTCTGAGGTGTCAACTTGACTTTCTTAGCAACACTGATCTGAGGTCACTTTCGTTGACTGATGCAAAATTGTATTTCCACCCAAACTTTGAAACCCTGAAATTTTATCACCTCTTGCCTGGACCTCTTGAACATTCTCATTGCTGGCCTTCCTGCTTCCACCCTCCTAAGCTATGCCGTAGATATAGTAGAAAATGCTGTGGCCCATGTTGCCACCCGCACAAAGCATCCAATTTTAACTCTATGTAGGATTTGTGTGAATTAAAATTGGGCCTGAAGAGACAACATCCCCATCCATCACCCAAAACCTCCCTAAGCTCAATTAGTTTCCTGTGCCAATCAATCAGATTAAAATATCATCCTCATCTTTAAATGTCTCCACAGGCTCATCCCTTCCTATTTCCATGTTCTCCTTCAGCTTTCTATAACAATATGTAGGCTCCATCGCTCGTACATAATGTAGTCAGAATTAAAAGCTAAAATCTACATAGCAAGCTTCCCATATCTGGTCAATTTTTTAAAGAATCAAATTAAATCCACCCAACACCAATCTTACCTGAGTTATCAATGTTGCACCTACTACTCGAATCAGCGATGCAACAAGAGAAAGAAGCAGAGCTGCTGTCTGCTGAGCACAGTGCTGGCTCAGGACCTGCATGAAGGAAAGGATAGCTATATTTGCAAAGAGACAAAATACTGAATATCAGTGTGTTCAACAGGAAATAATTGTGCTTGTTCATTTCTGTTCCATACTCCAATACAGTGTCTGCTTTTATCATGATTGCTGAAACAAAGATACAGTTAAGTCCTCTGTTGTATTCCTGAAAATCACAACTTCAAATGATTCCTGTGGGAACCAGTGTTTCAATATAAAACTGTAATTAGGTTCTGTAGGACTTTTTTCATGATAAAAAAAATGAATAGTAAAACATCATACCCTCTAAGTTGAAATATTATACAATGCTAAATCCCTACATTGGTAAATGAAATAAATTTTAAAATAAGTTTAAAAATATGAAAGAAAAATTTAACTTTCTACTTACAGTACCTCCTGCTCACCATGGATCCTGCTTCCCAAACCTCATGCTCCCTGATCCTCCAGGTTGCTGTAGATCCTCCCCCTCCCCAACCCTCCGAATTGTGACCTTTTCTCACTCCTGAGCCTCAGAGTTGCGGCCTTTTCCCACTCTCCAACCCACCCTCTCACCAAACCTCCCACTCCCTGACTCGCCCTCTCACCACTTCCCTCTTCTGGACTTACGTTCCCGTTCAAGATCTTGATCCAATCCAAAGGCAGAGCTCCAAAGTTGTGGAACTGTGATTCCCAAAAGTGCAAAGTATTGAGCTGTAGCTGCTACAACCCATTTTTTTTTAATGCTCCTACTCACCACTTCATCCTCCTGAATCCTTGCTGTGAGCGAGGGCTTGGGAAAAGAGCTGTGATGCAGGGGCCGTTTCGACAGTAATTTAAAAAAAAACTGTAGCAGCCCCAGCTCAGCACCTCTGCACCATCAGTCTCATACTTCCACAACACCGGAGCTCCAGCTTTGCCTCATATCTGGACCTGGATCTTGCAGGTCTAAGAGAGGGAAGCAGCGAGAGGGTGAGTCAGGATGCAGGAGGTTTGGCGAGAGAGTGGGTTGGGGAGCAGGGGAGGCCACAATTCGGAGGTCAGGTGGTACCACTTGAGTCATGCGGGAAACAACAATAAAAAGAATTTTGCAATGTTCAGCGAGATTAGAGGCCCCATTAACTTACCGGCATTAAAGCAAAACAACAATAAAGGGGGCAATGTTAAATGAGGACTTAGTGTATACTATCGGCATCCCCCAAGTACTAAAGCAGCATTCCATCTGGGAGAAGCCAGTAGTATATGATCAAAAGCATACTCAGGGAGAAACCACAAGTACTAGAGCAGAGGTTCACCTGCGAGAGACTGTCAATTAGAGCAAGAACATACTATGGAGAAATAAAATAGGAGAAAAGTTACTGATGAAATTTGTATGGAATAGAGGAATGTGCTGTGTAAAATGACGGCCAATTCTAGTTTAAAAACAAAATTATGGTTTCAATTTTGGCACTACTGATGGTATTTTAAATGGTTTAACAGTACATGTACAATCAGTATGATGAGAGTATTGCGCCAGTCTGATGAAATCCAGGCTGATTTGCATTATCAACCAGGTAAGTAGAATATTTGGAGAAGATTAGTATTCCACTTAGTATTCCAATATCCTGGTCAGATCATCATAAAAAACAAATACTGTATTACACACATTTTAGTGAAGTTCACAAATAAAAACATTAGTTGCATTTTGTCTGTCCTGCTCACCTGTTCCACGGTGAGGGCTGTCCACATCTGGCAAAGTGTTTCTGTGATTGATAATTGCAACTCCAAATTTAAGTCTTCCCCATGAGCGTGACACACAGCTTCCAGAGCAGCAAGGGCAACATTCTGATAAAGACAAAACAGTTTATGACCCATGAATTCCACTATAATATATCAAAATTAATTCATATTAATTAAAATATCTAGTTGTCATCTTTGGTTTAAGTTAAAAGAAAAATAACTTCAAGAGTCCCAGACTAGTAAATAGGATAAAAGAAACTGAAAACAAAATGCATTCCCATTATGAGAAACCAACATTACCAGAAAAGAAGAAGGGAGATTGTGACTTGTTAGTTGTAGCACTGCACATTGGACTCTTGACTGGGATATTATAGTTTAGGTTCCCGAGGTTACCTACTGCAATCCCAGATACACTGGGTTGGTTGGCTGGGAGACCACGCTCCTACTGGAGGATTAGCAAACAGAATATTGACAGCTTCACAGGATGTTTGAAAACTGCAGTGAATGCTCTCTTAAAAGAGCTGGGCAAGGCTGATGAAGAGGAAATCAATTTTGTATGCATTTGGACATCTGATCTAATGAGCATGATCATGCTGTCCAGATTTTTGAGCTGACAGTTTTAACTAAAGCAACAAACACTATTTGCTAGTAATCAATACACGTACTCAATAAACATAATATTCTGCAAACATTGGACATTTTCTTAAAATATTGAAAATGCAAGTGTTCATCTATTAAGCAGGAATAAAACCAAGGTGCGATCAAACAATGCTCAACCAAAAAATTGCAATTTAATTTTTTGGGGATGTACTTTTGTCACGTTAAGGGGAAACCATCACTGCAAGAATGTCAATAGACGTGGATAACATTATGAAAACGTTGGACAGTTATATATGTCTAGAGTAACCAAATTAGCTTCATTTTCACAAGTGTAATGATTTGTTTTGTGAAGGGTGTAGCTACAAGGTAGAGTGGCAGGGACAGGTGGATCCTGTTTCCTCTGGGGTTAGATCATTGACAGGCTATTACATCTGGAGCTTGGTAGACAAGATGGCATCTCAAGGGGGTCCAGCATTATACCAGTAAAGTTTTTTGATGGTCAAGAGGGGATGCATTAATTTTGCACATTTGGAAAGCTGGTGGGCTTTGGCTCCACAGCCCTATATGAATCTTTAGCTGCTGTGTGGGCAGTGGATTAAAGTGCTGTTGAAATCAAAGTCTGCATTTTCGTTGCAGCTCAGGCAAATCCTGGTTTAAGCTGACCAAAATGGTTATATAAATTGGGAATTACAAGTCCACTATGAGAGTTAGTGTTGGCTTTGCTGGTTAATAATATTTTTCTTTAGCAGCAAGATGGTGAGCTACTCCCTACCCTGACCCCAAATGTTGAGTCTGGCAAGCTGAGTACTTCACATTTGTAGGGCCGATGTCAGGTTTTTTATTAAGACTAATAGAGAACATTCAAGAACTTAACATGCAACTCACTGCAAGTTAGTTGGGCAATGACACAAACCCCCAGGCTTTTTGGGGACGGATCACTGGGGGTGGAAACAGACTCCTCTTTGGTGGGCAGGTGAGGGGGTCGAACAGGGAAAGGCGGCTGAAGTAGATAGTGAAGCACAAGATCTATGATGCTAGGAGGGCAAAGGCTGGAATGGACAATTCACATTACTGAAATTGTCTGCTACATCAGGAAATTCCTACTACTAAGAGTGTACTGTGTTCTTCCAGTTTGACAAAGAACATTAACAACACAGGATCTACGATAAAGGTTCAAGTCATGAAGATATTAATGTATATAATGTTATTGGAAATTATTTTTAAATTGGACTTGTAGTAGAGCCTGTGTCTGTGGGTGCGTGTGTGTGTGTATGGCTTAATTGGATTAAAGCCAGATAGTCTGGGTGCTTTGATGTATAGTAATTTTGAGATGTTAATTGGGTGAACAGTAAGGTAAAGATACATTTGCATTTGTTGAATAAACTATTCAAAAGAAGGGAGTAAAATCTTGCACCTAGCTAGGAGACACCAAGCAATATATAACTAATAAAATTGGCCCTATGAAAGAGGTTTTAATGTTAGAAGAGGTGGAGTTCAAAGACCTAGTGATACAATGAGAATTTACATTCAAAGAGAAAGCTAGGTATAACCCAAGAGGGGTTTGTGTTTGCAGATCAGTGGCATGTAAGATCTAAGCAGCCTGTAAGCTCTACTGTCTGCAAAGGAAACAAATTGAAAGAAACCTCATTTTGAATTTGTAAGATCAAATGTGCTTTGCTTTGTGTCTGTTTAAAGTCTATGGGTTATTGTTGCCTTGGTGAAGATTTACCTGGGAGTGATTCATTTGGGGATTTGTTGAAAAGTTATTATGGTAGTAATTTGTAGACATGTGTATGTGTTTAAATTTGCTGTTAAATGTTTAATTTAATTGATATGAAAAGCTTCTTGAGGCTTGGTAGTTTTATCCTGAATTTAGAGCTACATCTCAAACATACCAATTGAAAACATAGGTTGTGACAGTTGTTCAAGTTTCTCTCTGGGATTTAAACAACTCAGCCTTTACAAACTGCTGTGTCATAACAGTGCAACTTATGCATCTATAATGTAGAACAAGGAAATCTATTTGTTGTATCTTTGTTGATCTCTAATGAAATTGGGCATTATGTCTTACCACTTGTTCCAGTTCTCCCAAGGCACGTTTGCTACTCTGCCACTTCAGGCACTGGTCAATTGCTGTCCTGGTGATGTCAGAAGTGACAGGTTTCTGAAGCTCAGGGGTCAGAGCTTTAATACTGACTTGTCGCCACAGCAATAAGTTGCTAGTCTCCTTGGGAGAAAACTTCTCCACAAATACAACCTGTATATACAGTGAAAGGAATATGATGACTCAAAAGAAAATGCACTACCACTATAACCAGCAAGTTTCTTTCAGACAAGTCCTCACAAGCCTTACCGAGTGATGTATCAGCTGACTGTCACAGGACAATAAATCTATACCTCTAACCAGTAATTGACTTTTATCCCTCAGCCTGGGGGGGGCAAATTCTTATTTTTACAATGCCAAAGGAGATTGGAAAACTACTACAGAGCTCGTTAAAAAAATCAGTTTGCCTGTTACATTCTTTTCTTCTTCCCCCTTTCTCCTGAAAGCATCATATGTAATAATTCTATTGAGCCCAGTTGTTCTCCACTACATCCATTCCATGTCAGAAAATTGATGGTACATATCGGTAGAATATCTAACCATGAAAGACAAAACAGCCAACCATCATTCACGCACTTTCAGGATTGGATAGGACAAATACAGAAAAAAAAAATTTTTCTTTGTTCATGGGACGTGACCATCGCTGATATGGCAATACTTATTCAATTCCCAATTATCTTCAAGAAGTATGTGGTGAGCCACCTTCTCGGACCACTGCAGTCTATGTAGTGTAGATACACCCACAGTGCTGTTAGGGAGGGAGTTCCAGGATTTTGACTAAGCGACAGTGAAGGAACGGCGATATAATTCCAAGTCAGGATGATGTGTGACTTGGAAGGGGACTTGAAGATGGTGTTCCCATGTGTCTGCTGCCCGTTCTTCTAGGTGATGGAAGTCACTGGTTTAGAAGGTGTTGTTGAAGGAGTCTTGGCCAGCTACTGCAATGCATTTGTAGATGGTGCATACTGCTGCCTCTGTGCACTGGTGGTAGAGAACGCATGTGTTTCAGGTGATGGACAGGGTTCCGATCAAGCAGGCTTGCTTTGTCCTTGATGGCGTCAAGTTTCTTGAGCGTTGTTGGAGTTGCACTTATCCAGGCAAGTGGAGAATATTCCATCACACTCCTGACTTGTATCTTGTAGGTGGTGATCAAGCTTTGCAGAGTCAGGATATGAGTTACTGCAGAATTCCCAACCTCTAGCCTACTCTTGTAGCCACAGTTTATATATGGTTGGTCCAGTTCAGTTTCTGGTCAAGGATAACCCACAGGATGTTGATGGTGAGGGAATCCAGAACAGGATGACACAATGTGAGCCATTTACCAGTGAGATCTGGAAGCACTTTTACACACAAAAGCGTCATGGAAAACTGGAACACTCACTCTGCAAAAAGGCTGTGGATGTGAGATCAACTGAAATTTTGAGGAATAAATGGAATAGATTTTTGTTTATCAAGTGGGAATATCAAGTGATATTGAACAAAGGGTTGTAAATACAGTTAAGGTACAGATCAGCTATGATCTAACTGAATGGCCTACTCCTGTTCCTATTTGATCTTGGGGGCAATTCCCAGTGATTTTTAAAAAATTCATTTATGGGATAAGAACATCGCTGGCAATTTGTTGCCCATTCCTGATATGTTCATTAGACAAAAAAATTGTGCATTTATAAAGCACATTTCATGTTCTCAGGGCATCCTAAAGCACTTTGCAGTCAACAAAGTACTTTTGAAATGTAGTCACTCTTCCAATGTTGTGAAATATAGCAGCCAATTTCCACACAATGTCCCAAAAACAACAGCTCCCATGCACCCTCCTTGTCAGTGTTCCATCACAGTCTCATGCTGCTGGTGCTCCTATGCCCGCTGATATCTTGCAGAGGATCTGTATTGGTATCGTTAGCTAGGGCAGCAAACGATATCACTAGTCATTCAGCAGCTAGCCATCTATGAATACTTATGAAACCATACGTGGCTCAGCAGCACCACCACTACAGACCAAGCCCTAAAGGACATAGCTACCCTGACTAGGTATGCGCCAGGTGAAGAGGGAACCAACAAGAGAGAAAAACATACTTGAGCTCAACCTCACCAAACTGTCTGCCACAGATGCATCTGTCCATGACAGTTTCGGTAGGAGTAACCACTGCACAATCTTTGTGGAGAGGAAGTCCTGTCTTCACATTGAGGATACCCTCCTTCGTGTTATGTGGCAGTACCACCATGCTAAATAGGACAAATTTTGAACAGATCTAGCAACTCAAAACCATCAGCAGCAGCAGAGTTGTAATCAACCACAATCTGTATGGCCTGTCATATCTACCACTCTACCATTACTCTCCACTTGCCTAGATGAATGCAGTTCCAACAACACTCAAGAAGCTTGACACCATCCAGGACAAAGCAGCCTGCTTGATTGGCACCCCTTCCGCAAACATATACTCACTCCACCACCAATGCAGTGTCAGCAGCATGTGCCAACCACAAGATGCACAGCAGGAACTCACCAAGGCTCCTTAGGCAGCAACTTCCAAACCCACACTGCTACCATTTAGAAGGACAAGGGCAACAGACACATGGGAACACCACCACCTGGAAGGTCCCCCACCTTCCCCCACCAAGCCACTCACCACTTTGACTTGGAAATATATCGCCGTTCCTTCACTGTCACTGGGTCAAAATCATGGAACACCCCCCCAACAGCATTGTGGGTGTACTTACACCACATGGGCTTCAGCGGTTCAAGGCAGCAGCTCACCACCACCTTCTCAAGGGCAATTAGGGATGGGCAATAAATGCTGACCTAGCCAGCACACCCACATCCCAACACTCACTAAACCTGTCACAAATTATTGCTACAAATGTGCAATTACTGATTTACCCCCTTCCCCAACGTAAGACTTTCAGGGTGTAACATAATTTTAGGTTCCCAGTTACTTTATCCCAGTGCAAAATCTATTCCAGCCACAAGATGCCACTAATAAACCATGCAAACTGTCCACCTTCATTAATGCCATAAATGCAGAACTGCAACTGTGAATTATCTCAAAGATTTTAAGTAGTCAGGTTCAGAGATAGTATTATCCTTAATATTAGAAGTTCCACAGTCAAACTCTTCCAACCCCTTTACCAGATAGCATGGTTTACTCACAGTCCCCATAATTATAAAGTAAAAGTGGCAGCACTTTCTGTATAACCATGACCCATTAGACTATTTCATTCTAAACCTTTACGGTTATACACAGCATGATAACTGTTCAAAGCTCATCTCAATTTATTAGTAAGATCCACTGAAATAAATGCAACCTGTCACTATTGCCAAAATCCTGGAACTGGTTTGTAATCTGAATTTGACAATAGGTTAGTCAGTATCATGTCCAGCCCTCCCCTCTTACAAACTAACCTGATGGTCTGCTGCCATGAGAAAAAGCATACGTCGGAGCAGTAAGGATAAATGGGACAGCTGGTAACACTCTACACAACAAGATTTTACCTGAAAATGAAAACAGGATACTATATCAGTAAATCAAAAAATGCACTAAACTAGAATAAGGTTCTCCTAAAGTGATAACTTACTTCTTATTTACAATACATATCATGACATAATATTGCACCCTCTCCATAAATACAGCCTTAACGCAGCCAATAAAACTTTAGAGCAATCTCAAGCTCTCTCTTTATGGGTGTGGGCCCACAGTATAAATATGCCCAGAATACAGAATTAATCCATAGTCATAAACTAGATTAAGAGAAAGGAAAGTTTATTATCTGTGAAAGGAAAATTTGAAGAATCTTTAATCCAAGGATAAGATTAGCCTATATCTAGCTAAAAAGAAAACAGTGTCAAGTAACCAGCATGAATTTCAAAAGGAATACTTGTGACTAACAAGTCTCTGTAGATGGGGGAAATGCAGTCAATGTATTGTACATGGACTTTAGGAAAGCCTTTGACATGTGAGGTCACTAGAGAAGATTAAGTGATATGAAATTAGGGGGTGAGCAACAAACTTGATTGAACTCAAAGGGAGAAAACAAAGTGGGAGCTAAAGGCAGTTTTCGGAGCGGTTGTGGTGTATATCACTAAATTGGATATTGGCTTAGTGGCCAACGTTTGCAGATTATACCAAAATAGGAGACAATATTGTTTTTTTTTATTAGACCAATGGACGTTGCAAAGGGATAGTGACTAGATGGGGGAAATGAGCAAAAATGAGACAGATAAAATTGAAAGTTTATAAGTGTGAAGTGACATATTACGTTAAAAAAAAAGCTGTCATGGTACTGAATGAAAGTATGCCTGGTGCTGCAAAAGAACAAAGGATTTGAGGGATATAAGTTCCCAGGCCATTAAAGACAGCACCTCAGGTTGACCTCTTGGTTTTGAATCTGAGGTTATATTACAAGAGGTATAGGATATAAAAGCCAAGAAGTAATTTGTACTAAATCTTAAGAAGACTTCAATTAAAGTACTGTGTGCAGTATTAGGCTTCACATTATATAAAGAATCCAATGCACATTCACTAGGATGGTGCCTGGTATGTAGAAATAAAAATACAAAGAAAATTTGAGTCATTCTTCATTAAACACCACAGATCATGGGGTGATATAACAGGAGTGTTTAAAATTCTGAAACACTTCAGACATACAGTAGATAAAAGTAGATTATTTCCACTAATAAAGGCAACTAGGGATGGGCAATAAATGCTGGCCCGGCTAGTGAAGCCCACATCCTGTGAATGAATTTTTAAAAAAATTTAAGGGTCAAGAATGAGGGACTTTAGATATAAGATTATATGCAAGCTACTTAGCACAGAAAGCAGGAAAAGCTTCTTTATATAGAGTATTGTCCAAGCTGTGAAATTCACTTCCACAGTTAATGGTTCAGGCAGAAACTGTCAACATTAAAAATTAGATTCGATAGAGATGAGGAAAAAGGGGTAGCCTCTGGTGGAGAATTAATGCCAGCATGAACTGGTTGAGCCAAATGGCCTGTTTCTAAATTGTAACTCACGTATTTTTATATGAGATGACTGGAGAACAGTTTTAAGGAGCCAGTTTCAACTAAATCGGGCTTATGATATGATTCAAATGAAAGATGTGCCACAATTTCAGGCTGTAGACAGAAAAATAACTGTTCACAAAATGGCTTTCTTCTTGTTGACAATAAGAACATCCTTTAAACTTAGTACTTTAGTGCTACGAACAAGAAATCTGTTTTAAAAGCTTATATTTTCCTCTCCACAATTGGCAATGCAATCAAATTTTCCTGCTTTTTAATCTTAGTAACTAATTCTAAATTCATATAACCGGAGGTTCTGACAGATGCTTAGTGGTACTATCATGCGCAAGATGATGATGCCTTGAGCTTATCACTGTGTGTCTATCTTCTTCACCTTATACAAAATCTTTAGACTACATGACATGAAAGTCAGTATGCTGGCCAGGAAAAAACTTGCTGAAATTCTTCTTGAAAAGAAACATCAAGGGGACAGAGTAAAGTTAAGTATATGTCCTAAAAAAAATATAAAATATGACAATATATCCTCATTTGCTTTTGTTCAAAACAGCCTTATGGGGAACAGCTGAATCCCAGCTAGAAAAGGCACCATTATTCAGCCTTCCGATCGAAGAGTTGTGCTGGATTGGCAAACAAAATATAAAAGATGGCAATCCCCCATGAATGATAGCTAACTGAAGACTGAATTGGATGAATGAAGATGCTTCAAATCAATTTATTTTTGTTCAAACTATTTGAAATAGCTTTCCATTCCCCACAAATTTTCTCTCATCCCAAAGGCACTGATACATTTTGCAGCACAGTTTCATGTGCCATTTACAAGCTCTAGTGCCTCACCCAAGTGGCTATTCTACACAAGTTAGGCAAACTGTAAGTAAGCTCTTCCACCTTGACAAGCATCTCAGCTCCATCCAATCCTGTCATACCCAATGTACATCTATATGTATTTGCACTTTCCAGTAGCAATCATTGAACAACAGCCAAGAGTGATCAAGAATTGATCAATTTTCTCAGCCCTACCGCAAGAGCACTGCAGCCAACTGCAATGCCCTAAATGCAACTCCAGCTCAGATTAAAGTTTTTTTTTGGTGAGCTTTCTGGAGAAAATATCAATTCCTTATTCCCAACCAATTACTATGGCATTCCTTTTTAACATCAAATTGCCAGTTTTCTTTTGTCAAAACTCAATTATGAAATACATTTTGAAAAAGACAGACCCTGCTACATCATCTTGCACAATATTTTATCATTTTAGTTGCTTACCAACTGAGCAATGAGAAAGACATGATGCGCACAAAGTTCAGCACTTCCATAACTGCAAATGAAAATATATAATGTAACAAACACAGAATAGGATATTTCTACCAAAAAGATGTGCCAAAACATTTAAGCTTTCAACAAACAATTTTAGGTCCCAAAACGATTGTGTAATACCATATACAATCTACTTAAGATCTAAGGATTCAAATATTCAAATGTAAGGCAGGTTGATTAAAATACTTTTTTTTAACCTCCATCAAAAGAAATAGGTTAAAGGATTTGTGCAGATTGCAAATTTAATTATATTTCATTTTGCTACCCAGTACCTACCGTGCAAGGAAACACCATGCATCTGTAGCCAGTAATGCAGTTAACATGTGGGGACTGAGTACAGTATCCAATAATGTGCATTCCTGTAATAAACAGCACAGATTTGTAATCATTATCACAAATTTAAATAGAATCCTTACTGATTATGTTGTACTGAAATATTTAACTGTAAAGAATATAATAATTTTTCTATTTTTAATCTATTCCCAATTCTTCAAAATAGGTTTGTAGTGGCTTGAACATGAAACTCTATTTGTGTGCTGTTGTACAACTGTAAATTTACTATTTCAACAACATCTTTTGCAGAGATAAAGAGCAAGAAGAAAAACTATTTTAAAATGTTAATACAAACTCAGCAGGATTCATAAACTATCTGAAAAACTGTCAGCTAGTCTTCGGAGTCAGTAAGAAATTACCAACAAAAATAAACACTTGCATCGTTGAACACTGAAGTACACGTTAAACACTATGCTAATGGTCTCTTTGCAAATGATAGTACCTGTAGCATCTAGTGGAAATACAGTAATAAAGCATGCATTTTCATCTTCATTTTGTAACTAATTTTGAGAGTTATTCTTAGTGCAATTTTAGGGAATACAAGGTATGAAAATTACTCTTCAAATCAACTCAAAGAATGGAACATTTACTTTAAGTTAAAGTTCACACTTACCAACTCTAGAAAAAGAGAAGCCGGAAGGGATGTGATAAAAGAGCACAGATGAGTACAAACATATTCATAAAGGCTTATACTTTGCTGAGCCTGTCCCTTACTCATCACTCCTGGCAACTGGATCGGCAAGGAAAGCTCTGCATAGCATCGCTGGAAGTTATGAAATAATACATGGAACAAAGGTAACCTGAGGGCAAATAAAAAGATAAAGATTAGGT
This sequence comes from Carcharodon carcharias, assembly GCF_017639515.1. Lineage (NCBI taxonomy): Eukaryota > Metazoa > Chordata > Chondrichthyes > Lamniformes > Lamnidae > Carcharodon > Carcharodon carcharias. The sequence continues at coordinate 52,118,316 of NC_054482.1, forward strand.
GCAAACTCTTCTTCATTGCTGAAAAGTTTGTAATCCTTTGTGGAATAGCATGTTGCTTGTCATGCTAGGGTGCCACTGCTGAAGACAGTCACTAATCCTGCTCAGAAACAGAGAGAAACTGCTCAAGAATGTCTGCTATTCTGTGGCAGATTTCAAGAAGTTCAAGACTTAGAAACAGAAAAAGAAATAAGTCCTCCAAGTAGGAAACTGTGCAAGTCTTGGGTGAGACCCATAAACTAGGAACCAGCAATGCTAGCACCAGTGTTGGGCACCATCAAAACATTTTAAAACAGTCTGTTTTGTTCACTGATTTTCTTTCTGCTCCTCTGTGAAAGTCTGGTAAAATTGTGAAATTGCAAAATCTGCCACACAGAAAGGATATTGTGCTCTGCTGAACTGCTCCATTCCCCTGCTGTGATTTGCTTGCATCAGTATTTATTTCTGTATCTTAAGGAGTTAGTAATTATATTCCGTACAAAAATGTCAAAAATGGAATTCTTCAACATTCTCATTCAAAAATATCAACAGTATGTCAAGCAAGGTTAATTTAAATGACTAAAAAATGGTTAACTTCATGATAAAATAATCTTATGCAATATTCACTCATCGTATTAATCCAGTCATTAAAAAAAATGTTTTAAATACTAAGTACATGGTCACCAGTTTAATTTTAAATCAGCCATGTATTCAAAGTGCCAGTGGCCTTTCTTTGGCCTCATCCCCCAAGTTCAGATCAAGTTACCAGCTGGTACGATAACAGGCTGAGTTTACAGTCAACATGCTTTTTATTTAACGAAATGGGTTAAAATTGGAGTCTGTATTAAACTGTTAGTAAGCAGAGCAGACACTGAGTTGAAGATCATCAAATACACATATAACTCAGTACCACACCACATTGTGCAATTATCCACTGAGTTGCTGAAGTTTAAATCCATTAATGAAAATTTGTGGAGTGTAGAGAGAATCCTTTAGGATTTTTAATATATATGTAAATAAAATGCTACACAAAGGCATGCAACTATATGAGCTCTATTAAGTGATCTTGTGTAGCAACTAAACTGCTAAACATGGTCCTGTTTAATTTTATTCATACAATAGTTGCTCTCACCTTGGCCCTTCCTCTGAAAACTGGCAGCCAGAACACCAAAGACTTTGAACCTCCCAGGATTGTGATGTAAGTTTGCCCATGACATTAATCAGCAGCAAGCACTGTGGAAAGGCCAGCTCTGAACTGAGATCTTAACATGAATGGAAACAGACATTTAGCAAAATTCCATCAACAAAATCACAGTTGGCTGAATCAAACGTTTAATTATTATATGTGACACTAAAAATACTCATTAAAAATCTGTTATAACGAAACTCAAATCAACAAGTACAATTAAATAACTAAAATCACTGCTCTGTTTGTAATTAGGTAACTATTATTAAATGGCATTTGAAGTGTTAGAATGCACTGTTGGTTGCACAAAAATCTAGGATTTTGACTACCTGCTTCTTGGCGTATGGTTCTGTATGGAGATAGCTTCAATGAAATAGAATAAGATAGAAACAAAACACACAATCATTTAACTTGCCCCATCCTAATTCCCAAAATAATTTCAAAAAGGACAACATTTCTGAAGAAAATGAACTATTCGCCAAAGTCAATGTTTTTCTCTTTTCAGTTTTAAATTTAGAATGCAACCAAGGAAGATAGGATTGACTGAATTAGAATGCTTATCCGTTCATTATCATGTTGACTTTCACATATTTATGGAGAAATTGGTTCAAGTGGCCCAGCAGACTATTGTTTCCCTAGGGGCAGGCAGCTCACATGCCATTACCTGCATGATGTTCTTCATTGATAGCAATGAAAAAAGACACAAGGCTACTCAGGTGGTAGCCTGCAGCACTGCCTGCCCCTGGGGAACTAGATGTCTGTAGCGCCCCATGAAGCAGAGCCACGCAAATTAATTTCTCTCCCTGAATTCCTTAAAATCATGATGTTTGAAAGCAACTTATTTATTTTTAGATCTAATGCGCCAGGTTCAAGCTGAACTACTGCAAATAATACTATACACAGCTATGGCTACGTGTGCCAATATGATTGTGAGAGGTTATTATTTGCTGTGTATTGCAAGCATATTTAAGATCTTATACCAAATACATTGCACAAACGTGAGTCACTTGTCTGACATTTCATCATCACAGGATGAATAATTGTGCAAGTCTGATATTCATTAATGTTATTATAGGGCAACTTTAGCTGAAAACTGAATATTGTTGCTTCAAGTCAAAAAAGGATTAACTTCACCTAGATTAGTCATTTTTAAGGAGGTTAAATCAATATTCAACCACCATTCCATAAACTCACCCTGGTTATCGCCCAGCATCATCTCCACAAAGGGCCTGAAGGACACTAGCCGCGAGACAAGAGCATCCAAAGCAACTGGGACAACGGAAGCAATTTGATCACAGGGTCCATCAGACAAAACTGGTGCATACAAACTAGGAGTGATTTTACTGCACAAAGAATTAAAATGAAAAGTTAGTGTTTTCCAATAAGTCCAAAAGTTATTACAGTTCAAACTTACATTTTTACCACCTTCTTTAAAAAGTAATTTTCTTGCATTCTTGTTGCACCTGGCCCCAGGCATGTTGATGCAAATTGAGGAAAGGTCATCAACCTGAAATATTAACTCAGTTTCTTTCCCGACAAATGCTGCCTAGCCTGGTGAATATGTCCAGCATTTTCTGGGGTTTTTTTTATTTCAGGTTTTCAGCATCAGCAGTATTTTGTGTTGTGGTTGTAAAGCTCTTTGCTCCCAGGTCACTTTCAATGCAATTAAACTAACTAATAAAAAGTGCACAAGAGATGTTTGTGTTGACTTGCCCACAATCGTCCTTTCCTCTCTAAAGAAAAACATTTCATATCTACATAGTGTATTCTCTCAATTGCCGAGGCAAGGCCAGCAATCTACTGTAAAAAGAATCACAGAAATAAACAGAGTATCAGAGAAAGCCAAAACCTTTACTACAACTCAAATACTGCAGGACAATGCAATTTAAATTAAGAATAGAGAGAGCCCGGAAAGCGTGTGTATCAAGAGAGAACAAATTAAGAATCAATGTAATTCCTTTCATGTGCAAATAATTTTTGATTCCCCCTCCCTCGGTTCACTCATGCGCTTTCAGCATCCATTAAGCCATATCCCAGCAAGAGTCAACAACTTCAGGAAAGGGCGAAAACGGAGGGGGAAGAAACAAACCAACCCATCCCGTTCTTTTATGGAATAAAAACTGGAAGATAACCCACTAAGTTCCAAAACAGTGACCCTCAGAAAATCAGATTATAATTCATCCATATTTTTGTAAATTTAATCTATAGATTAATGATCAAATGCAGAACTGCAGTTTGATGTATAGCCTTACCTGTACACCTGAAGGTAAAGTTGATGCAGTAGATGACAAGACTTTGAAAGGAAATCAATGAACTCCTAAAGTTGAGAATAAAACAGAAATCAGAATTTAGAAGATTGATGCTACAATCAGATTAGAAATGAAAATGCCAGTTAAATTTGGTTTAATGAAAACGACCATCTGAAAACTTTTAAATGCACAACTAACTTCATTATTCTCTGCTACTCAAAAACTGAGTATTATAGCTCAAGACTATATTTTTCCTGCTGAAAATGATAGTTAATGGCAAATATAATGTTTTAAAACTTAGATTCCTTAGATGGATGTTGGTTCATTCCAGCATTTATCAAAAAGATCAAAGCTACCACTTCCTTTATCATGATACTCACTTACCAATAAAAGTGCATGCCATCGCCATGCAGTGTTCAACCATACAGTGGTGCAACAGGAGTGATATTTTGCCTCAAATTTTAAAATAACAAGTAGAAATTATATTGTCTCATTTGAAGCAGTAGGACTGACTAATCAGTGCAAAGTAACAAATCCAATCTCTGACTTCCAAATAATGTTAAAATAAAAGTATACCCGAGATGACTGCAAAATTAAATACAAGAGTCAAGCTTCACATTATTGCCTTTAAATAAAGAATAATAATGTGTATTAAAACTTTTACTAAAATAGCAACTCTTGAAATGAGTAGCATTCACTGGGGAATACATACACAAGATTTTACAGCATTTGGGAACAGGAGTAGGCCAATTAGTCCTTCAAGTCTGTTCAACCATTCAATGAGATCATGGCTGATCTATGAGCTAACTCCATATACCCACCTTTCCCCCCATATCCCTCAACACCTTCACTTAAATATCTATCAATCACAGGTTTAAAACAAACATTCAACCTAGCATCAATTGCCATTTACAGAAAATAGTTCCTAACTTCTACCACCCTTTGCATATAGAAGTGTTTTCAAAGTTCACTCCTAAAAGTTCTGGCTCTAATTTTTAGTTTATGCTTCCCAGTCCTAGACTCTCCAACTAGAGGAAATAGTTTCTCTCTATCTACTCAATCACTTCCCCAATTACATCACTGTCTAAACCTTTTAAATTCCAGGGAATACAGCCCTTGTTTGTGAAAACTCTCCTCCTAATTTAACCCTCGAGTCCAGGTATCATTCTGCTAAAGTTATGCAGCACTACCTCCAAGGTCAATGTATTCTTCCTAATGTGAGGTGCCCAAAACTGCTCTCATTATTCTAAGTGTGGCCTAACCAGGGATCTGTACAACTGTGGCATAAATTCTTGTCCTAATTGTGTTTTTCATAAATGGGAGGTGTCTGTCTGGGCTGGGTTTGAAGTACTGCGAATTATAATCTTCCTCCAACTTTTCTATTCATTGCCTTTGGTACATTTTGTTTCCCTATTCTGTTACTTCAAGTGTGACACTTTCAAAAATTTCCAGTGGAGTAGAACATAAATCACTAATAAAGGTTTTGGGTCATTTCAGACCTGTGAGAGCACTAACTCCCTTGCTTGCTGTGTTGTTTCACTGTTTTAAATAATTTATGTAAGATAATATATTCAATATACATACAAAGCAGGGAGGAGTGGGGGTAACTGCATAGTTCTTTGAAAGAGCCAAAGGAGGCATGATGGGCTGAATAGCCTCCTTTTGTGCTGTAGCATTCTCATTCTTTACTCTGGTTCATTCGATATAAAGGTCAACATTCCATTCGCTTTTTTGATTATTTTCTGTACTTCATGATACTTTAATGAACTATATACATGGACCCATCCCAAGTTTCTTTGGACCATTTTTCTACCATTTCACTATTCAGAAGGTATCTGTTCTATACTTTGTGGGTCACATTTTCCTACATAGAAATCTATTTATCATAATTTTGTCCACTCACTTAATCTATCACTATCTCTTTGTAATTTTTATTTTTCCATCAATGCTGTTTACAATGCCACATATCTTTATTTCATCAAAATAAGAGCAAAATACTGCGGATGCTGGAAATCTGAAAAACAGAAAATGCTGGAAACACTCAGCACATCTGACAGCATCTGTAGAGAGAGAAATAGAATTAACGTTTCAAGTCCATATGACTTCTTCACAGCTGAAGAGGTAGAGATGTGATGGAATTTATATTGTTTAATAGGTGGGAGCTCACAAGAGATTTGACAAAGATGTCACAGTCACGGGGGTTTAGGGAAAACATAAACTGGATTAATAAGAGGTCAAGATGGAGGAGAGAGTTCATGGTCTGAAGTTGTTGAACCCAATATTAAATCCAGAAGGCTGTAAAGTGCCTAACTGAAAGTTGAGGTGCTGTTCCCCCAGTTTGCATTGGGCTTCACTGGAACACTGCAGCAGGCCAAGGATGGACATGTGGGCATGAGAGCAAGATAGTGAGTTGAAATGGCAGGCAACAGAAAGGTCTGGGTCATGCTTGCAGACTGAGCAAGGTTTTCCACAAAGCAGTCACCCAGTCTGTGTCTAGTCTAATGTAGAGGCGACTGCATTGCGAATGCAGTACACCAAATTGAAGGAGATGCAAGTGAAACGCTACTTCACCTGAAAAGTGTCTTTGGGGCATTGGACAATGAGGAGGGAGGAGGTAAAGGGGCAGGTGTTGCACCTTCTGCGACTGCATGGGAAGGTGCCATGGGAAGGGGATGAGGAGTTGGGGGTGATGGAGAAGTGGGCCAGAATGTCATGGAGGAACAGTTCCTTAGTAATGCTGACAGGTGGGGGGGAAGGAAATATGTATTTGGTGGTGGCATCATGCTGGAGTTGGCAGAAATGGTGGAGGATGATCCTCTGAATGCAGAGGTTGGTGGGGTAAAAAGTGAGGACAAGGGGGACCCTATCATGGTCCTGGGAGGGAGGGGAAGGGATGAGGGCACACTCCGCTCACCACTGGGCATCTATCACTTGTTCTTATGTTTTGCTTTCAGAAAGTGCTAATCCTTGTTCTGCTATTAACACATTCTGCTATCTCACCTTTATGCCACTATCAGCACCTTCTTTAGTCTTTAACACTACCATTAACACTTCCTTTGTCTTGAGTCTATGAAATTTTTGTCAAATCTCTCCTGAGTTTCCACCTATCTCTGACCTTCTATTTTGCTCCATCTGCTCCAACGCCCCCCCTTAAACAGTATAAAATCCATCACATTTTTACCTCTCTTCAGCTGTGAAGAAGTCTCATACGGACTTGAAACGTTAACTCTGTTTCTCTCTCCACAGACACTGCCAGACGTGCTGAGTTTTTCCAGCATTTTCTGTATTTATTTAATCAAACTTGGAAATGTAGCTTTTTATCTAATTATCTAAGTTGTTGATAAATAAGGTGAATAGTTGAGGCCTCATCACAGATTCTTGTGAGACACCACCAGTTACAACAATTAAGAGTATCTGTCTGAAATCCCTACTCTGTCTCCTGCTGCTCAGCTCATTTTCTAAACCAGGTCAATAATCCGCCTTCAATTCCATGAGCTTCAACTTTAGTTAACAATGTCTTATGAGGGACTTTATAAAATGCCTCTGGAAGTCTAAATAATTAACATTCATTGACAATCCCCTGTCCACTGCTTTAATCATCTCTTCAAAAAACTGAATTAGATTTGTCATTACAAATCCAAACTGGCTCTCTCTGATCAGCTGAAAACTTTCAAGGTGCTGCTCTATCCTTAATTATAGGCTCTAGTAATTACTCAACAACAGATGTTAGGTTAAATGCCTACAAATTCCTGCTTCCCCCCTCTCAACTTTCTTAAACAGCAGAATGACATGCACAATTTTCAAATCTAAAGGGACAGTTGCTGAATCAAGAGAGCTTTGGAAGTGTATAGTTAGGAAATCTGCAATGTTCTCACCTACTTCTGCTTAAACACTGGGATAGAAAGCATCTGATCCTGGGGATTTGTCACTCTTCAGTGTCACAATGTTCTTCATTACAGTTATTTTGCTTGCACTAAGTTTGGTGAGTTCCAATCCCTAATTCAATATTAGTTTCCTTGGGATGCCAGGTATGCTATCCTGTTCCCCTATTATAAATACTGACAATGTAATTATTCAACATAGTCATCAATTCCTTATTTTCAAATACAATATTGCCGTTATCAGTTTTCAAGGGACCCATATTGCTCCTGACCACCCAAACATAATTTTAAAAATTAAAACTTGATAATAGCTCGTATTACCTTTACATAATGCACCAGTGTGTTGGCAAAAAAGCGACACAGCTTCATGGTCTTCTGGAAGAGTTTGCAATCTGTACTGTTTGCATTCCCCTGGAAGAAGTGCAGATGCTTAGGAAAATATAAACCTCAATCATTTTACATTTACCCATGAAAGCTCGTGGGAAAAAGTTAAGTCTTACAAAAAGTCAGGATTCAAGTACACTGGCTCAAGTTAACACAGATCTCAGCAACAGTTTACAAAAACAGCATAGTTTGGCTAAACAGTGTGTCTAAAATGTCTAGGGATTTCAAAGTTCCTGTTTGGAGACATTGGGAACGAGTTAGTAATAAGAGACAGCACAATGAGTCAAGATAACAAATAATAAGGAAGGAAGCAAGGAGAATACAAGGGATAAATTGCAACAACTTAGGAGGTACAAGAGAACCTGCTGATGTTTCTAAAAAGTAGTTTTTCAGATTGTTGGATAGCATCAGGAGTAAAAGTAGTAAATTTTCTAACAAGTCTGTTGGCTTTTGGAAAACTGATTGAAAAGCAAGAAATCTTGGGGAGGGATGGGAGAAGAGAGAAATGGTTCCTGCTTCTGATAACTACCTGAAAACACCTGTTGGAAAGTATGCAAGATTTACTTGGATGTAATACTGTCCTGACAGTCAAACAGTCTGTTGTCACTCAATATTTAAGCACACATATGAGGGACCACAAGTGACTTATCACAGGCTTTTTGGTGCTTATCCTAACATAAGTCAGTGTCTTCATTTTTTTTAAGCACAGCCTAGTTGTACAGGCAGATAGTGGAGAGGAACTGACTAAAATGGAACTGGTGTTCACATTCCAGATTTTCAAGGACATGTCCCCTGATTTTGAAGGCTGGGTAGGTGGGTGATGATGAGAGAATATCACTTTCGCCCCAAACTAAAATCTCCAATGACTTCCTTGTTCTGCTAATCCATTCATTAGAATCTAACATATCAGTGTGACTGGGTCAGTTTCAGGATAGTATCTTTCCTGTTAAGTTTAGCATGCATCTCTCATTTGCCACATATATATCTTGCATTACAACTTATTTTTACATCAAGCTTGAGTATCGTGTCTGTGCATTATTTGTATCTATAAAAGTTGTAATCCTGGCTGTATAGGAGGAGTGTTCAATCTGCCCTTGATCATAAAAATGGCATACAGTGCCACCAATATCAGCTATTTCGCCAGCAGTGATACTGTAGCTCATGGACTTTGGAAAACTTGCTCCTGAAGTGTTTGAAGTCGTCCATTTTTTCCAGTGAGAGTAGCATTACCTTATTGTATATTTTGCCAAAGACAGGGGCTGTCAGTAGGATAAGAGTTACTGTACCTGGCAACTCAAGACAGCAACGGATAAACTCTTTACATCTGTCTATTCGTTCCCCCCTCAATCCTGCCTGCATAAAGTAGATGCTCAGCTGTCCTACTTCAGAAAAGGATAACTGAGAATTACTCTTGCAACTGACAATGATTGTGCTGCTGGGCTAAAGTTTCACTGGTCTCCTAAAATGTCACCCATTAGACAAGTTTTATATTTAAAACCAAGGATTATTACCATTTCTGCAGGTTGGTTCATTTGTTCAGCTAACTGCAAGCATGAGTTGAAAGAATAGAGAATATCGCCACAAAGACCAGCAACAAGTTCATCATGTGGTAGCTTTGTCTCGATCAATACCCGGTGCTTCACACTTATTCTGGAACAGAATGTCAAGCTGTTACACAAAACATTACAAGTGTGCTTATTTTTCTCTGGCCAACTGAGTGAAAAAGCAAATCAATTTCAAATCAAAGACAGCTACACTTTTATTTCATTCGCTATAGTTAATTGTACACCTTTCCTCTCCATTACCAATGGTCAGAAGTGGCCAGCATTTAATGGGCAAATATCAGTTGGACAGTAACATCTGCTTCAGGATGAAGTATATTTAGAACTGGATAGTGCAAGAATTATCTTTGTAAAATAGCCCAAAATAACAGCACAGGTCTTCTGGAGAAACTGAAATTTAGAAGGAGTCAAAGAAAGTGTTTTGCCAATGTAGTCTGTACTTACTTAATAAGGAACTTCCATGTGTTAGCATGTAGGGCATGATCCATTTTGGAAATGACTGAACAAATCTTCAAAACATTGTGAACCACTGGAAAATATGAGATAATTAGAAATACGCAAGTTTACAAAATATGCCAAAATGCCACCAAAGATGAGAAATATTTATCTGTGATGTCAATATCCAAGAAGCACTGCCATCACCTTAGCAACACAACTCAACTGAAGGCAAATTCTCAGAAGTAGCCTTTTAAAACAATATGGCAGATGAAACTTAATGCAGAAAATGTTAAATGTTGCATTTAAATAGGAAGAATGAAGTCAGGCAATATAAAATAAAGGGCAAAATTCTAAAGGAGGTGGTAGGAACAGAGTGACCGAAGGATGGTGGGGTAGGATGTATATGTGCACAAGTTGTTGCAGGTGGCAAGGCAGGTTGAGAAAGTAGTTAAAAAGGCATGTGGGATCCTGGGTTTTATAAATAGAAGCATAAAGTATAAAAGCAAAGAGGTAATGATGAACTAAGAACAAAAAATGCGGGAAAAACTCAGCAGGTCTGGCAGCATCTGTGTAGAGAGAAACAGAGTTAACATTTCGAGTCCGTATAATGAACCTTTATAAAACACTAGTTCAGCCTCTGGAGTACTGTGTCTAATTCTGAGCACCATACTTTTGGAAGGATGTGAAGACATTGGAGAGGGTGCAGAAAAGATTTATGCGAATGATTCCAGATATGAGAGATTCAATTAAATGGATAGATTGGAGAAGTTGGCATTGATCGCCTTAAAGAGAAGATTAAGAGGAGATTTGACAGAAGTGCTCAAAATCAAGAAGGATCTAGATAGAGAGAAGCTACTCACACCGATGGAGGAGTCAAGAATCAGGGGACACCAATTTAAAGTAAATGGCAGAAATACCAATGGCGACATAAGAAAAACTGTCTTTACACAATGAGTGGTAAGTATCTGAAATGCACTACCTGAGTAGGTGTGGTGGAGACAGAATTGGAGACTTCAAAAGGGGATTAGGTAAGCACCTGAAGAGAAAAAAATTTGCAGGGCCAAGGGGAAAGGCAAGTGGGAAAAACTGAGTTGCTCTTTCAAATAGCTGGCATGGACACAATGGGCCAAATGGCCTCCTTCTGTGCTGCAACCATTCTACGACTCTATGATCTTTTAAAATTGATAGTATTAACATTCAGCTCATTATGAAAGGGCTGGAATCACAAATCCTTCTGAATGAATTTATTCCATTTTATTCACAGCTGCTGGTTGGAGTAGGAGGCAATTTCATCCTTGGAATAACTAACAGCAGGAAGGTGTATTCCGAAGTCGATTTTGACTCACTGGCTAAAGTGACGTGATTAACAACACAAAAAAACCTCACAAGCACATTGAAATGTACTGGTCATATATCCATACATGTCATTTTTTCAACTCGCTGAATGTTTACAAATCAAAAATTAAATTCAATATAGGTACCCTACTTTGCTGCAATTGTATTTCACAGTTTATTTTGTTATAGTTTCTATTATGCTAAAGAACCTTGGATAAGGAATATTGGATTGGATTTTTTTATGAGTAGCGAACAAATGGTGCCAGCACATGCCTACAGATTTTCTACAGGTTTCTGCACAGAAAGTGGTGTCAGACAAACCTCACTGTGCCCTCTACATGGCATCTGGGAGCTGTGTATCTCCTTTAACAATTCTTCAACCTGATCAGTTAATGAACATCACATAGTATGAACCAGGAAGTGCAAGTTAGAATAGTGAATTCAATGTCAAAGCAGGTACAGAGAACGTGAAATAGAGACAAAGAAAAATTGAATTAAGAGAGAGCAAGGTAAAAAGAGACAAAAGGAAAAGTTTTTTTTAAAAGTATTTCGTTTTTTTTTTAATTTTCAACAATAATCAAAAGCTGATGGAACAAGACACCACATAAATTCATTTTCGTTGCCAGAGAGGTTCTTTCACAGTCACTAAAGCTTCCATGCTATCAAAAAAGTACTCAAACTGGAATAGATAAACTAACTTTCTGTTAGTTTGGTCCGCAACTACGTCAGTACAGGAATCACACAACGGTCAACGTGTTTGAATGGTCAGTACAAGAATCACACGATGGTCAATGCGTTTGAATGGTCAGTATAAGAATCACACGACTGTCAATGCGTTTGAATGGTCAGTACAAGAATCACACGATGGTCAATACGTCTGAATGGTCAGTACGTCTGAATGGTCAGTACAAGAATCACACTACGGTCAATGCGTTTGAATGGTGAGCCAGACATCGAGATGTCATTTTCATGCAGCTGAAGCAGGGGCAGGGAATTTCCGAGAGCAACTTTGCACATTCATGTTTAACTGCGCTTATGCACTTGCCAGAAGTTGCTGTCCAATTTGCCCATAAATAAATTGACAGTGTTAGCCTCACCATTATTTTTACATTGAAATCCAGCCCATTGTCATTCAGGTCTACTGTGATCTCAATCACTGTGAAATAAAGTAACACGTATATTGCGAATTGAGGGTTCACCAAAAGCCAAGAAAGAATTTTGAACATGAAGGGGATTAAAAGTACACACAAAAATTCAAATTAGTATAAATATGCATATGCATTTTAAATAGCATGGCAACTTCCAGAAATAACACACCAAACTCAAAAATAGAATATTCCAAACGCACCTATCACCATACATGCAATGTCATCACCAGTAGCATCAGCCGATTCCAAAACTATCCGATCCAGGAGTTCCATGAAGCCCTTTTGAAGGGAATATGCTTCCTTAAATAAAGATTGCAACAGGTCCGCAACCAAATGCAAGCGACCACTGTACAAAGTCTCACTGTCCTAAATACAGGTTAAAAGCAGAGCTGTCAGCAAAAGGCCAATCCATGTAAAAGACAGAGTTTAGTATAATGATGAGCAAATGGCTTAAATTCACCACAAATGTTTCAGAATTTGTTTCACACTTGAGTACTTGGCCTGAGGTAGAAACTCCGGGCAGAATTTAATGCCCTCCCTCATGGTGAGTCTGGTGGTCGTGGGGGCATCAGGTGGGAGGGTGGGGTGCCCCGATTAAGTCCTTGGCAGTAAGACCAGTGGACAGCCTACCCGCCCAGAATTGGGCGATTATGTCCACTTAAGGGACTCATCCTGAACAGTAAACCCTGATGAGGTTGCTTGTGGACTTCTGCTGGTCTCTCATTCAAAAGCACTCAGTGCCTGATCGAGAGACCTGACAGCAGGAAGAGCGGGCCCAGAGAGCCATTCCCCTACCCTTGCTGCCAACATCACTCACCAGCTATCCCCGTCCCACAATCCCCCCTCCCAGCATCACTCACCTGTGCCTGGGTCCATAGACAATCCTGGCCCTCTGGAGAGTGTAGTCCTGGCAGCAGCCACTGCCTCCCCATTACTGAACAATGAACTGGCCTCTGACTGGTCAGCAGAATTCTGCTTGCTGGACTTCCGCCCCTGGGGTTTATGGTCCCAGGGTGTCCCGCTGCTGCCCTGTTAAGTGCCTAACTAGCACTTAATTCAGCATGCCTTCCCCAAAGGAGGCAACGTAGAGCACTTGCCAGGTCTTCAGCCACTAGGTGAGATCCCAGTCTTCTCCTTTAAATACCACCTTCAAATCTGATTGCAATTTGATATCAAAAAATGTACAGGCATTTGCTAGCCGAAATGTACTATGCTGAACAGCAATAGAATTAAAACGTATTATAATCAGCCCAAATGCCAGCTCTTACAGAAGAACTATTCTATTGCCTCTCTTTGACTCTCCTGAGAAATAATTATGTTGATCCTAGGAGAGGAGAGAAAGACATAGCAAAAGACAGAGAAAGACAAAAACTGACAAAGTGAGAGAGAAAAAAAACTGTATTTATTGAGCACCTCTAATGTTCTAAAGACGTAACTAACTTACAGAAAATATATTTCTATTCTAGTCAATGTTTCTTTGAGGAGAGGGTGATGATAGCAATTTTAAATGGGAGGAGAAAAGTACCTGGAGAGTAAGGTCTGCTTAAAGTGTCAGCTAGCATGGGACCAGGCAGGTAAAATGGTGTTCAGCATTTGTAATGTGAAAAAAAGAGAACTCCAAGAGGGCATGGGGGAAAATAAAGGATCAAAATATCCAGGTTCAAGGCTAGGGTATGGGAATCTGGGGAGAGATTGGGCATGTAGAAGGCAGAAGAAGCAGTCCTAGAAAACAGCTAAAGCCTTCTGATACTTTGTTCAGTAATCAGTGTCACCTTTGGTTCAGTGGTAACAATTGTACCTCAGAGAAAAAATATAGAGATTCCAGAAACTTGAACACATATTCTCAGCTGACACCTTAGCGCAGTACTGAGGGAGGGCTGCAGCAAAATGTCATCTTTCAGATGACTGTTTAATTTCTGGTGCCACCTACTTTCTCACATGGACATAAAAAAATCCCATGGCACTGTTTGAAGAGAAGTGGAAAGCAATGAAGAGAGCAGTGGAGACAGTTCATTGAATGTTTTTAAGGCTTAGCTGGATAGATTTTTGATTGACAAAGGAATCAAAGGGAGCAGACAGGAGAGTAGACGTTGAGGTCACAATCAGATCAGCTATGGTCTTATCAAATGGCAGAGTGGGCTCGAGGGGCCAAATGACCTACTCCTGCTCCTGATTCGTATGTTCATATGTTCGGGAGTAGCCATATTCAGGTCAACATTTATTCCTCAACAATCACCACAGAAACAAATTATCTGCTCATTTATCTCAACGCTGTTTATGGGACCCTGTTACATGGAAACTGTTTGATACAAACGAACAAGCAGTAGGCCATTTGGCCCCTTGAGCCTGTTCTGCCATTTAATAAGATCAAGGCTTATCTCATAGTAAGCTCAAATCTGCATCCTGCCTACCCTCGATAACCTATTGCTCCCTTGCTTACTAATTTATCCAACTCTACCTTAAAAATAATCAAAGACTCTGCTTCCACCGCCTTTTCAGGAAGAGGGTTCCAAAGACTCATGACCCTGAGAGAAAACATTTTGCCTCATCTCAGTTTTAAATAAGCAACCCCTTATTTTTAAAGAGTGACCCCTAGTTCTAGATTCTCCCACAACAGGAATCATCCTCTCCACATCCACCCTGTCAAGACCCCTCAGTATATATGTTTCAATCAAGTCCCCTCTTACTCTTCTAAACTCCAGCGGATACAAGCCTAGCCTGTCCAACCTTTCCACATAAGACAACCATTCCAGGTATTAGTCTGGTAAACCTTCTCAAACTGCTTCCAGCGCATTTACATCCTTCTTGATATAAGGTGACCAATACTTTACACAGTACTCAAGGTGTGGTCTCACTAGTGCTCTGTATAACTGAAGCATAACCTCCCTACTTTTTTATTCAATTCCCCTCACAATGAATGATAACATTCTATTAGCTTTCCCCTAATTACTTGCTGTACCTGCATACTAGCCTTTTGCAATTCATGCACTAAGACACCTAGATCCCTCTGCATCTCAGGGTTCTGCAATCTCTCACCATTTAGATAATAAGTTTCTCTTTTATTCTTGCCAAAATGGACAATTTCACAATTTCCCACATTCTATTTGCCAAATCTTTGCCCACTCACTTAACCCAACTATATCTTTTTGTGGCCTCCTTATGTCCTCTTCACAAATTACTTTCCTACCTACCTTTGTGTCATCAGCAAATTTGGGAACCATCCAAGTAATTTATATAAATTGTAAACAGTTGAAGACCCAGCACAGAATCACTGTAACACACCACTCGTCACATTTTGCCAACCTGGAAAAGACCCATTTATGCCTACTGATAGCCAGCCAATCTTCTATCCATGCCAATACGTTACCCCCTACACATTGAGCTTTTATTTTCCACAATAACCTTTGATGCGGCACCTTATCAAATGCCTTCTGGAAATCTAAGTACAGTATTGTCCACCAGTTCCCCTTTATCCATAGCACGTTACTTCCTCAAAGAACTCCAATAAGTTGGTTAAACATGATTTCCCTTTCACAAAACCATGTTGTCTCTGCCTGATTACCTTGAACTTATCCAAGTGCCCTCCTATAGCTTCTTTAATAATAGCTTCTATATATAGCTTCTAGTTCCCTATATCACAAAAGGGACAAAACTTCAAACTTTTTCAGGCTTTTTAAGAGTGCTTTGGGAGATCCAGTGGTCATGTAATAACTACATAAATGCAAATTATTTCTCAAGTCAGTCTTAATGGAGATTACTAAGCTTTTCTGGCATTTTTTGTCTTTACTTTAAATTTTCAGCAGCTGCAGTGTTTTGATTTCTGTAAAACAAACATCATTTACCTCCCTACCCACCAAAAAGGGAGCAAAATCCACTCAAAGAGGATGATATTCCTGATGCCAGTTCAAGAGCACCCTCATAAATAGGGAATGACCCAAATAGAAAATAAAACATTTCTGTAGTCGATTTCATGTATTTCACCTTGCAGTGATTGAAGGTATTCTGAAGGACATGGAAGACAGCCAAGGATAGTGAATGGATGCTTGCTAAGGTCAAAGCCTCCTCAAATGTGCACATATGATGAACAATATTCATCAGAACTTCCAAAAGCTGAACCTGAGACTGCATATAGAAAACAACAGGAATTATATTAGTAATTTATAGATGCAAGTGTGCAGGTGAATCACAAACCTTGTTTAGAAAACATTCTATTTTGCAAGTACTAAAGACAAATTAACAATATTCAGTTTCTCCCTCAGTCTTTGAAGTACAAGTAGAACTAATAAAAATGACTAGTACAATTTTATTATTTACCAGACTGCACTTAATCTCAGCTTAATTAATATTCCAAATCATTTTACAGAGGGAAATTATTAAAAGAAAGTTTATAAAAATAATATTGCATCAAGCTATGGCACAAAAGATTCCATTCCAGGTTCCTCATTATGCTAATTTTTGGGCATGTTAGGTTTCAAATATAAGACAGCTAAGGTCCAATTCAACTCTGCCCTTAGCTATTTCAGAGGCATTCATGGAGTACATGTGGTACTGTAATTATTTTTACTTCCTACACTTGTCTGCATTAAGTTTTATCTGCCATTATTGTGTTTTTACTTATTTTGTCCAACTATAATTTCTGAGCTGCCTCCTGCAATTTCATTGACTTCCTTGTTTGATATAATCTTCAAAATTTGCTGCTTTGCACGAGTTTCTCATTCCAAGTAACATATGTAAATTAGAAACAGTAATTGTACAAGCGTTGAATCATGGGGCATCTCATTCAACATTTCTACTCACTCTGGCACAACCAGTACATGTTTTCCATCCTTCAGCCATTTTTTTTTTCATTCTAAGAGTTTACCCAAAAGCCCAACAGTTTGAATTCAACAGATAGCATTTAGCGTGAAACTTTTTCAAATGCCTTTTGAATAGGTACACAACATTACAAGCTTTACCACAGTCCACCTGAGTTGTCACTTCCACAAAGGAGTCGATTAAATTGGTCAATCAGGATCGTTCCTTCTGAATCCACATTGACTACTATTTACTATGCTTTTATTATACAGGCAATCCTCAAGTTTACTCCTGACAATGAGATCTATTATTTTACAGAATGGAAGTTAAACTAACAACTCTATAGATGCTTGTATTTGAACTCAATCCTTCAGTGGTTCATTCACATCACTAGTGTCACATATAGAAACTTGCAAATATAAAATGAAGATTAATAATAAAAAATAGCCATTTGAACTTTAAAGGGTCCTACCTGTATAGTGTTCCTCAGCGCTGCCTGCAGTTCAGTGCTCTGACTGGACAGCCCTCCTGCCTGCTGGGATAACTTATTTGCAAGCTCATCAAACAAAGTGATTACCTAGCAGGAAGAAAACCATCATGGATTTATCTTTCAGCTGGGGAATGATTTGTGATCACTGAAGCTAAAAGAATGAGGGGAAATAACCTTATTTATTTCTTGTACCATTTTTTTGGTTAACAGTTTGAAATTTTCAAAAAGTTTTTGACTTGTGAAGTAGAAAGCAGTTGCTTAGTGTTTTTAATTGTTATAACTCTTGCCCACTACTCATTTTGTATCTTGAGCAAACCCCGATATGCTAGTTGGACTCAAATAGTATTGCTGTAAATAGGATACCAGATACAATATTTTGCACTTGATGCATTTTGGGAGGACTAACAGCACAAGGGAATACACAATAGTAGGACCCTGGGAAGTACAGAGGATCAGAGGGACCTTGATGTACATGTCCAGAGATCACTGAAGGCAGCAGCACAGGTAGATAAGGTGGTTAAGAAGACATATGGGATACTTGCCTTTATTAGCTGAGGCATAGAATATAAGAGCAGGAGGTTATGTTGGAGCTGTATAAAACACTAGTTAGGCCAGAGCTGGAGTACTGTGTACAGTTCTGGTCGCCACACTATAAGAAGAATGTGACTGCACTGGAGAGGGTGCAGAGGAGATTAACCAGGATGGGCTGGAATTTTCAGCTATGAAGAGAGACTGAATAGGCTAGGGTTGTTTTCCTTCAAGCAGAGAAGGCTGAGGGGGAACCTGAAAGAGGTATACAAAATTATAAGGGGCATAGATAGGAAGACACTTTTCCCCTTAGTGGAGGTGTCAAAACCAGGGGGAATAGATTTAAGGTAAAGGGCAAGAGGTTTAGAGGGGATTTGAGAAAAAACATTTTCACCCAGAGGGTGGGTGGAATCTGGAACACACTGCCTAAGAGGTTGGTAGAGGCAGGAACCCTCACAACATTTAAGAAGTATTTAGGTGAGCACTTGAAACACCATAGCATATAAGGCTATGGGCCAAGTGCTGGAAAATGGGATTAGAATAGATAGGTGCTTGATAGCCGGCAAGGACACAGTGGGCTGACAGGCCTGTTTCTGTGCTGTATAACTCTATGACTATGACAATTCCTAGAGATTGCACCATTGCCCTTTAAACGTAACACACCATACATCAAAGGAAACTAAAACTTTATGGTCTGAGTTCTTCAATAGCTATCTAATGACTAGATTGGGCACAGTGAACAGGTAAGACCATGGTTTGCTCCCTGGACCATGTTAAGCCAGTTCATTTCAGCCTGGATGGTGGTGAAGGGGTCTCACTGCCCTTATGTTAGGGAGGGGGGTCAGCCAGGGTTCTCCCCATTACCAGCCAGTGAACCCCATGAAAGATGAACATGTAGAAGTCAGGTGAGGACCTATGAAGGAACATTCTGTCAACATACATATGAATTGATGGTCATTTGGTCCCTATGGAACAGTACTCGAGCAGAGTGAACACCACTAGTGAAGAAAATTGGCAGAATGAAACAAAATTGGTTACATGTTTTTGAAATTATGCTTTTAAAAGTAATTACAACAAATAAGCATGTAATCAAAATGGAAAATTTACATACCGTGGGTAATGCTTGAGAGAAAAAGATCTGTTCTATCTCAGCAAGGCTGATGTGAGGCACAAACTTGTCTGTGAGAATCTTCAACACTCCTTTAAAAATAAATTAAGAGGCATTTGGCCAACACTCTATGGAGTTAAGAAGAAAGAGAGATGATCTCATTGAAACATACAGGATTCTGAATAGACTCGCCACTGAGAGGTCATTTTCCCTGGCTGAGGAATCTAAAACATAGGAGAGGGTCTCAGGATAAGGGATCAATCACTTAGGACTGAGAAGAGGAGACATTTCTTCACTCACATGGTCATGAACATTTGGAATCGTCTACACTAGAGGGTTGTGGATGCTCCATTGTTAAGTATATCTAAGGCTGAGATAGACAGATTTTGTAGTCGAAGGCAATCAAGGCATATGGGGAGTGGGCAGGAAAGTGAAGTTGAGGCAGATCAGACATGATTGCATTGAATGGCACAGTAGGCTCAAGGGGCCTTATGGTCTTCTCCTGTATCTATTTCTTATGTTCTTATGAAAGTGGACTAAGCAGAACAGATGTGATACAGATGGAGATGGGTGGAGAGTATCCAGACAGTTGTGGTAACATATCTATTACAAGTGTATCTGTGAAATCCTATTAATGAAGATACAAAAAGCAGAGAATACCAGGAAGGGAAGAGTCAGAATTGGATTATTTAAGGTGGAGATGGGTGGGGGGTTGGGGGATTATGATGTATGGAAATTGGACCCAAAATTAATGAAAGTCTAAAAGATAGTGCAGGAGCAGAAGTAAGCCTGAGTAGGGCTGAATAAACCGTACAAAAAGATAAGTGTGGATGGATTTGGGTTCCCATTGAAACGCCTTTTACTTGAAAGAAGTGAGTGGAATTAAGGGCAACATCCCCCCCCCCCCCCCCCCCCCCCCCCCCCCCCCCCCCCCCCCAGGGGGGGGGGGGGGGGGGGGGGGGGGGGGGGGGGGGGGGGGGGGGGGGGGGAAGAGAGAGAGGGAGAGAGTGTGCGGGAGCGGCCACAGGCCGATCAGTGGCCCCGGTCGGGGGGGCCGACATTTTGCATTGGTGGCCCAATTAAGGCCCGCCCAGCATGACATCTGCCAGGAAGCACTATGCGCTCCCTGTGCGGGCGGGCGGGCGTTGTGTGTGAGATTCCCTCAGCCGGGAGTGTGCTCTTACGCGCATGCACACAAATCTTCCTAAGGCAAAGTGCTGCCTCAGGGAGTTCGTCTCCGATTTGAAACTTTAAATGAAAGTATTTAAAAAATTTCCCTGCCATGTCCCCTCATTGGGACGTGTCCATAACTTTTATTGAAACCTTTAATAAAAATTTAAATACGCTCACGAAACCTCATCCCACCCGTGGATGAGGTTTCATGCTTTTTCCGAGGCCCACCTGGGCACCCAGCCTGCCCGCCAACCTTACGGTTGGATGGGCAGGTACATCAATCAGGTTAATTACTTTTTTAATGGCCTTAATTGGCTGCGCACCTGCCGAACTGAAAATCTAAATGACGCAGGGTGACGTCGAGACACATGCCCGGCCTATCCCCGCGTCATTTTATGCGTCAGTGAGCGGGCCTCCAGATAGATCACAAAGGGTAGTCATGCAGGAGGGGGACTGGCCATTTGCTGTTTGAAGGAACAAAGAATATGGAGGTGCATCCAGGATGAAAAGGAGGAAAATGGGACCAGAGAAATTGTCAGAGGCCATCAGAGATATAGGTGAGTAGGTACAGAGGAAATGATCAAGTCAGTTTAATGGGACAGGAGCAGGCTGGAACAACTGATCTAAAGCAACAATTATGC
Organism: Carcharodon carcharias; assembly: GCF_017639515.1. Classification (NCBI taxonomy): domain Eukaryota; kingdom Metazoa; phylum Chordata; class Chondrichthyes; order Lamniformes; family Lamnidae; genus Carcharodon; species Carcharodon carcharias. The sequence continues at coordinate 52,139,209 of NC_054482.1, forward strand.
TAGTGCATCTTGTGGAGAAGATAGAAACAGGCTGTGCAGGGTTTGAGAGGTATGAGATCAGCTGTGGGAGGGAGAGAAGATCTCTACAGTCACAAGGTGTATTGCAGTACAGTAAATCATCTAATAATTTTGCTTACTCTTGTAAAATGTGTGGATTTTCTAATTATTTCAAATAACAAAATGCACAGAAATCTAATTCTGTGTAGAAGTACCAGATGCTTCTCATGAAAGAAGTCTGTAATTCATGTTCACCTAAATACTATATATGCACAAACAAATTATGATGATTTGCACTGAAGTACATATCTCAACCTGTATTATACAACTGTGTGGCCTCCTGCCCCATCACCAGTGACTCTAGTCTCCATCACTGAACTAGTCTCATTCAGAGTCCTTATGCTTATTGATTATTATTAATTATGGATCAGCATGGTTTTGACAGTTGGAAGATACGTGCCAGATGCTGGATAATTCTATAGCAAATTCATACACTGCAGCAGCCAACTGCTACTAATTTTCCAGTCTCTGAGCCTGCTCACTCCATAATCAAAGAGGAAACCCACCTTTAAAGAACTGTTATTCATAAACAAAAACACAAAATGCTGGAAAAACTCAGTAGCTCTGACAGCACCCGTGGAGAGAGAAACAAGACTTGATGTTTCAAATCTGCATGACTCTTCTTCAAAGCATACGGACTCGAAACGTCAACTCTGTTTCTCTCTCCGCAGGTGCTGTCAGACCTGTTGTTTTTCCAGCATTTTCTGTTTTTGTTTCAGATTTCCAGCGTCTGCAGTATTTTGCTTTTAGCTTATTCGTAAAACCTGTTCAAGGAATATGGGGTATGGGCAGGAAAATGGAGTTGAATCCCAAAATCACCCATGGTCATATTGAATGGCAGAGGCGATTCAGCAGGCAGTATGGTTGAGTCCTGCTCCTTTCGCATGATCTTCTGACATGGGTTGAGCTTTCACAACTAGAATGAATCAGTCTCAGAGAAGTTGTGAAGGACTTTAGAAGTAAATTAACATTTAGGTGGAAAGGAGCAGAGTATTTTGTATTGAAAGTTGTCCTCCCTACAATATTTTCTTTAACTGTTAAGCATTTAAATGGAAAGTAACATATAGGCATTATTTCAGCTATACAGGAAGAAAGAAGGCTATTAGCACATATAGTCATTACTTACGTAATTGTTCACTATTGCTCTCAGTAGATTGATATATACAGTAACTGTCGTTAAAGAGAATATCACTAATAAAGCATAAATCATAGCAATTACTTGGATGAAATTATCAATGTAAAATTACCTATAGCTGGGAACTGCAACAAAATACATCATAGTCAAATGTAAGATCACAAGTAATAGAAACAGGAGTAGAACAATCGGCCCATTGAGCCTGACCCACCATTCAATCAGATCATGGTTGATCTGGCTGTGGCCGTAAATCACTTTCTTTCCTGCGAGCCACCACCCACTATAATCCTTGAATATCCATTCAATATGGAAGACCCACGATGGTGCAACATCGCACATTACATCAGTTTCAAAGAACTAATGGCAGAATCCAACTCTGCACTGCTCAAAGCATGTAACAGCGCTTCAGGGAGTATCACATACCCCTTTACAGGTTAAGGATGAGTGTGACTCAAGGGGGCAGTTGCTCTGGCTGCCTGCCTCTCAGCCACAGTCTTGTCCATAGCCTTGGAGAGGGAGAATGCAGCCTCTGTTGGCAATCAGAGCCTTTTACAACGGGTAAACACCGCTTGGGCATTGATTGTCATTTGATAACCAAATACCAATTTAGTTAAAATCTTCATTAGTTTGATTAAACCTTATTAGATTACTCTTTAGTAGCAACCTCTTAAAAAGGGGTACTTGTGCATACTGATTTCTTACCCTCCAGTGCCACTGTTACAGGTCTAATTAAAGGAAGGCTGCCCCTTGGTCTGGCCAACAAATAGAGCTTAGCTCCAATACAATCTAAAGATCTAATTAAGAGGATAATCCTGGAGAGCAAAAATAACCCCTGGCACAAATTAATTACCAGGTTTGCTACATTACAAGTATCTTCACTTTCCAAGTATTTCATTGGCTGCAAAGCATCCAGTGGTTGTGAAAAGCACTACAGCATAAAAGTGCAAGTCTTTCCTTCTTTAAACTTAAAGCAAAATACAAACTGCACTATAACTATGTTATGCAACTACCAGTGGTATCAATATAAAATGGTTTCCGGTGTCAAAGAGACTCCAAAACACACAGAAATGGGACAAGGTTAACTTCTTTACTCCAGTGTCAGATTGTATTCTAACTCAAGACTTTGGCTGCATTATAACTACAGTTGAATTTCCTTTGCCATGCCCAAAGATGGTCCAGGTCAAGAGTTCCATAACTTATAATAAATTTTATCCCACAATTCATTATCAGATATCTTATTTTATTAAATGTGTATTACCTCATTTTAATTAAGGTTATTCACTTGTTAACTTTGCCATAATGTTTACCAGTAACTTTCTATTTATCAGATTTGGCAACAACAAATCAATAGAACACAACTTCAAATAAAATAGTTAAAGGATATGATAAGGTCAGGGAGAACAGGTTCCATCTTCTTCTTGCACATCTCCTCATTCCACTGGCAGACCTCTTCTAATAAACAATTCCGGGACATCTTAAAAGTTTATGTCGCTTTGAAGATACACCAGGTTAAAGAAAAGGAAGAGAGTGTAATATGTACTCTTTGCCGGGAGAAGTCAGAAATAAAGTTTGCAAATATCTGACATTTCAATAACAGTTGGACATCCACATGAAGGCCTGGTCCTGGGGCTGACACCGCGGGTTATCATCAGTAGACAGCCACTTCTGTCGAAAACAGTAAACCAGCCATCAAATCCAACACAGCCCCAGCTTTATTTTCATTCCGCTATTTCAGAGTGGTCTTGTGCCTGTTGGTATTTTATATGTAGGTGCAGTATTGTGCGGAGTTAGATGAACGCAGTTCCCAAATTCACGCTCCAAACAAACCCCCCAATTGTTCCCCCGCCACCAGCGGAACCGAGTGCGCATGTGCGCGGACTGCCAGCCCATGGCCACTTCCGGACCGCGCATGTACAAAGTCAGTCCTCATCCTTTTGTGAAAATCTTGCACTCAGGCCTTAATCAGACAGCTGATTAACATGGAGCAGTTGCATCTGACTTCACTTCACTGCATGCTTAAAACTGCACTGTGCAGGGTCTGCAGCTCTGGGAGCTGTTAACATTATGTGTTCTCATTCCCAAGAAGCACTATCTCCCAGTGTTGCCTTTATGCATTACGAACTACTTTCCTTTCAACTACTTGTCCTTTTGTCTATGACATCTTTTGGCTATCTCCACCTATCACTGGCCCTCTATCCATCTCTAACTGTCCCACCCACCCCAAACCAGCTTATATTTCACCTCTTTTCTATTTTTACTTAGTTCTGTTGAAGAGTCACACAGACTCGAAACGTTAACTGTGTAGCTCTCCACAGATGCTGCCAGACCTTCTGAGTTTTTCCAGGTATTTTTATTTTTGTTTTCCTTTCAACTCTACTACCTCTACCTGATCCAATTATAATTATATGTTCCAGCAAATATGTACTGTTCATTCTCCTCAGATTGTAGGGAACATCGTCACTATATGCAGTTCTTGTCAAGAAAACGTTACAACTGCCGCAAATGATAAAATTACAAACCACACATGTCAGGAAAGGAGTCCAAGCACACCAAACCGCCCTCTTTATGACAAAAGCAAAAATATCTGGAAAAACTCAACAGGTCTGACAGCACCTGTGGAGAGGGATACAGTTGATGTTTCAAGTCCATATGACCCTTCATCAGAACTAAGGCATATAGAAATATAGAAGGGTCATACAAACTCAAAACATCAACTGTACCCCTCTCTGCAGATGCTGTCAGACCTGTTGAGTTTTTCCAGGTATTTTTGTTTTTGTTCCAGATTTCCAGCATCCGCAGTATTTTGCTTTTATCTTACTCTTAATGATAAATTGGCCTGTGACAATTATGAAGTATCATTTAAGTTTTTTTTTAATTTGACTCTGTAACAAAAACATCAACAACAGCTAGAAAGGGCAATTAGGAAATTTCTTGAAACAAAAACCTGAAAGTAAAATTTACCAATTTCGAGACAGTAAAGGACTGTTGGAAAGCCTCGCAGGTTGATACAGAATTGTGTGCACATTAAAGTTGTCAGCAAAGACTTAGTTCAGCGCTTGGAGTTGTGATTTTATTTTTCTATTTGTGGGTATCTGTCAGATTATTCAGTTACTCTTTACTTACTTTGTCTGATGAAATGTTTCATATTTTAACTTATAAGAGGTCTAATGTAATGCCATATAACTTTCAAAGGTTTAAGTATTATCTTGGTATTAGATTATGCAGTACCTAAAATAAATCATCCAACGGCTTCAATGTACATTCGCGCTACCATATTTCCAGCAGCTTACAAAGATTTCACAGCAAGCTTCACAATCAGTTGATAAAATTTAGGATGTGTATTGTCTTTCATACTTATTACGTTAATTAAATTTTGTACAAGAGGATTCAACTTCTCACAAAATCCTTGACTGGAACATGATATTTTTGCCCAGAGCTGTGATATTAATAGCTAGTTCCAGGCCTTGCATTTAAAAGAATGCAGTCTGCACAGTTTCTCTGGATGCATCAATCCTATTTAAACTAACCAAATGATAAAATGTTACTAGATAAGAACAAAAAAACTGCGGATGCTGGAAATCCAAAACAAAAACAGAATTACCTGGAAAAACTCAGCAGGTCTGGCAGCATCGGCGGAGAAGAAAAGAGTTGACGTTTCGAGTCCTCATGACCCTTCGACAGAACTGTTCTGTCGAAGGGTCATGAGGACTCGAAACGTCAACTCTTTTCTTCTCCGCCGATGCTGCCAGACCTGCTGAGTTTTTCCAGGTAATTCTGTTTTTGATAAAATGTTACTCTCTGTCTCAAGTGAAATCTATGTGTGTTTTCTTAATTAATTAAATAAACAATAAGAGCAAGCTTTATTCAGTTCAAATTTATATTGAATTTTTTTTAAAAGAGCAATTTGGGTGTGAGAGAAAATAAATAATGTATTATTTATGCACCCGTTGTAACTTTTGTGTTTTATAATCTTCAGAAGGCACAGTAAAGGCTTTTCCGTGTCCTAGTTGCTACAGTCCCCAATTCGTTATGATCCCGGACGAGAAACCCCAAATTGTTATGCTCCCAAGTGAGGAGGAAAGATCTGGCTCCCTTTCTTTATTCAATCTCCTTGTTTAATTGTAACAAGGTTAATTTAAAAAGGATTCCTTCCCTCATGGATACCTTTTCCCAGTCCAAATGCATTTATGTTTTCAAAGGAGACAATTTAACCAGGCTTTCTTGAGTCAAAGAAAGAGTGAGTTTATTCGTAACTAAAACGCTAGAAAAAATAACAAAAGCACAACAGACATACACACGGATTAGAAATGAGAAATGAGTCCAGATATAGAAGTTTAAAAAGATATGCAAATCAGTCTTTGGCTTATCCATGAGGAATAGATGATGAAGCTGACTTAGGGTAGTTGATCAGTTGGTTGGAGATTCTTGGTTCTGCAGGTTAGCTGAAAGGACTTGTCCTTTTTCCTTTTCGACTGTGGCCTTGCTGACTTGTGACTTGCTTCCAGCAATCAGAGAGAAAGATTTTCTTTTACCTGCAACTGCAGAGATGCCTAGTTGATATTCTTGAGCTGTGAGTTTCACAGCACACTGTAGCACCATAGAACTAGAACACCAGACTAGCACACCGAGACTAGGGCTGCAGTTGGCTTTTAACCCCTTTTCTTGTGTAATCCTGGAAGGGAAAAACAAACATGTCCTTCACCCATAAACTGCTTTCTTTCAACTCCACAGTCTGGGATATAACTCAACAGGAGATGATTTTGGCTGAGATGGTGATCAGTGTTTTTGCATTGCATCTCTTGCTTTGAAATATCTGTCTGAAGGACACCTGTTTTGGTGTGACATTCCATTCTCTCTGGATTAATGGTCACATGTAATCCACATAAGAATGTTACAGCAATTGGTCATTTTACAGTCTCAGCCAGCTTTTGCTTGTAGGTCCTCTGTTTAAAACCACGCATCTTACTTAAAAGTCCAATATGTCCATAAATAACTTGGGGCTATGATCCGTGATAATGACATTGATTTTGTTCATTTTTCAAAGCAAAATGATGTAAATTTTGAAGTCAATTAAAAGTTTCTAGTTATCGCACCTGTTTTGCTGATAAAAAGTGTAGATAGTTCAAAGGGGAAGAGAAACTATGGGGCGGAATTTTCCCAGAATTGCACCAAGTGCGGTAGCGGGCAGGTAAAATGGAGTCCTATCCACCGACGAAAATGGCGGGTTTTCACACCTTATCAGCGTGAGTCCGCATAATTATTTATTCACGCCTACAAAACACGCCATTTCCATGGCGAGCGGGCTCTCATTCACCCACCCACCATCACCCGGCTGCTGTATCACGCCAGCCGCCATCTTTAAAAGGCAGCCATCAGCAAAGCGCTCATCACCATCAGCTCACCACCGCTGCCTGGGAGACAGGCCAGCAAAGGAAAAAAGACTCCAGTCCCCTGCTTCAACAATGGATCCTTCGAGCAACTGCTGTATGCAGTGGAGGCCTGTCAGGATGTGCTCTACCCCTGCTCTGGCCACAGGATGGGCAGCAAAGTCACCAACCCGGCTTGGGAGGCAATGGCAGCGGTGATCAGCGCAAATGCCCTGCAAGGGAGGACAGCCACCCAGTGTGCAAAAGGATGAATGATCTCCCCTGTTCCACCAGGGTAAGTCACTCTTTTCATCACTCTCAACTCACACACTCACAAACCCATCACATATCCACAGGGCCCTCACTCACTGCCAGTGCAATGGACATCACCATTCACTCTTTCACACTCACCATCATTGTTCTCATCCCATCCATGGGACCACTCACCACCCACACAGGCCAGGCATACTTATCATCTGGCCCGGCAGACATCCTGGTACACTATCCCCATCTATATCCATGCAGGACAAACTTGCACACAACAGGAGGGAAAGGTCGCAGACAGGTGGAGGGATGCCGGAGATCAAAGTTCTGACAGAATTCGAAAACAGAGCCATCCAGCTGGCCAGCGATGACCAGGACCAGTCCTTTGCTGGCTGTGAGGTCAGCACTGCTGTACTAAGTGAGGATCCAGCAGTGCAACATCCATCAGACAACCATGCTGTGAGTGATGTGTCCGCTTTCACAGGCCACTGCCATGCATTAATTATCTCCCCTTGCTTTCGCAGGCACATCTGCCAAACATCCAACAGAGTCCATGACCCAGGGCCTCCAATCAAGCTCTGAAGAAACCTCTGAAGAGGAATCTGGAGGCACCCTCCCTGAAGTCCCATCACAGCACTCACCCACACCCTCCACCAGTGTAGAGACACACGCCTCGATGGGACCTAGCTTTAGAGTAGGCTTAATATCACAATCTGGTGAATACATCGCACCTTCTGATCCACAGCAGAAAGAGGCAGGGACTTCCCAGGTCCCTGGCACTTGGAGGACTGCTGGAGGCCAGAACATTGCTGAGTCTGAGTTGGATGATGAGCCTCTGGATTCAGTCATATCACAGTTTCTGGAGCTGCAAAGGCAAACTCGGGAACATCAGTAAGGGATGTCCACTGCACTCCTCAGATTGCAAGGCACAATGGAGGAGTTCGTCCTTCCTCAGGCTGAGATGATAGTACCAATATGCCAACACACCAAGGTCAACACTGGCAGGATGGCAGCCATCATAGAGACCTTGGTCCAGGATGCCACTCCTGCACTGCTTCCCAGGCTTAATTCCATCGCTGATGCCATAGTTGGCCTCCAACAGTGTGCATGCAAGAGGGGTACTGGGCAGCTCAATCTCACTCCAGCTAACCCTTCTGCTCACAGAGTCAGCCAGGGGCCCTTGGGCACCCATAGAGAAGATCAGCAGGTGCACACTACGGGGCCATCCACCTAGGTGACTCTGGGACTAACCGGCCCATCCAAATCCCATTTTCCTGTGATCTCCACAGCTCCAGCTTCACAGATGAGGAGGGTGCCACTGCCACACAGCAGGACCCAAAAGCAGGCCAGGGCCCACCAAGTCTCGGCCTTCTAGAGGATGCCCACCAAAGTCATCACTGACAAGGCATCATAGTCAGCAGGCTCCCTCCATCTCTGCCGTGGATGTTCGGGGAGCATCAAGACATAGCCACAAGGCTAGCCTAGGCACGGGTGTTGATCACTTGTACATATTGTTCACTATTGTCAATAAACTTCCAAAAATGTCACCATGTCTGTGGCTCCTTGTTCTGATGAGCAGCGTTCTTGTCACTCAGATATGAAACCTTTCTGCACGAGATAAAAAGCAGGTGTCTTAGGCCAGGGCCTCTTCCCTGTGCTCTGTGCAGCCTTCAGATCACATTGATAGTCCAGCCTCGCACTCCCTGCAAACATTACTGATGACTGCAACTCAGCGGTGCTAGTCATTGCTGCCAGAATGTAGTGGGCAGGCGCCACAGAGTTTTCTCATTCTCTCTGTGTGTTCTCAGCATCTTTAAGGTGGGGCTGGCCTCCATCACACCAGCATCTGCACCCAGTGATGCTGTGCACCAGTTCCTAAAGGGCTCAGGTGCTGAAGGCGGACATAGCATCAGGTGCATCTAAACTTTCATGGCTCTGAGATGACCCTGAGCATGGAGTGCAAGCAAGCTGCCCTCAGCAAGACAGGAGTCAGACATTCTCAGAGGCTATGTGAAGATCTATGGAGTGTCCTCACTGCATGTTGTCATCATCCTCCTGTGATTGAGCAACTATTAGGGACTTCATGCATCTCCATGACAGAAGCATTCTCACAGAGGGTATTGGTGTTGCCATAAGCCAGATTGGAGTCAAACATTCACAACTATAATGGAGGATCTATGGGGACAGCTCACTGCATGTCGTCATCATCCTCCACAAATCTGGCAGCTATGAGGGCCTCCAGCGCGCACCTGCCTCGTCTAGCCAGTGTGAGAGCCTCATCCCCGTTATCGTCACCACCGAGGACCCCCTCGCCCTCATCCCCGTCGGCATCCTCTTCGGAGGAGACATGCATCTCTTCCATCTCCTCCTTAGCCACCTCCTCTCCCCGTTGCAACGCCAGGTGGTAAAGGGTGCAGCAGATGACAACGATGTGTGATCCCTCTGCGGACTGTATTACAGGGCTCCACCAGACCGATCCAGGCACCGCATCTTCAGCATCCTGATGGTCTGCTCCATCAAGTTGTGACCTGCTGCATGAGCCTCATTGTAGCGTCGCTTTGCTGCAGTCTGAGGCCGCCGCATAGGTGTCATCAGCCACGGCTTCTGTGGGTAGCCCTTGTCCCCAAGGAGCCAACCCTGCAACCTCTGCGGACCCAGGAAGACTGCAGGGATCTGCAAGCGACTCAGGACGTAAGTGTCATGTACAATCTCTGGAAATCGTGCGCACATCTGCAGGATGTGTTTCCGGTGGCCATATACTAGCTGCATGTTCAGTGAGTGGAAGCCCCTGTGGTTGATGAAGTCCATCGTGTGTAGCAACGAAGACCTGAGTGTCACGTGATGCAGTCAATCACACTCTGCGATGCCATCAGCGGGCTGAGCGGATGATCACGACCTGCTTTCACGCCATTGTGAAGCAGGTTGCGCCATATTTTCCGCACATCCCACCTATCAAGCCCATGGTATGGGGAAGATGAAGATGAAGATAAAGGGTTAGATGATCCTGTTTAGGGCCACATTTCCTGATACTTAATTGCAAAATGCAGTCATTAGCTGTCAGTGGTTCCTTGGTCCCTTTCCCATACCTAGCACCCTCAAGAGGCAGATGACAAAAGCCATACTCTCCGATTTTTATACTATCTGATTTCCCACCCATCTCACACCTGAAAAAAAATTCTGTACACCTCTAATTCTTCCCTCTTGAGCTTCCCTGATATTAATCGCTCCACCACTGGTGGCCAGCTTTCACCTGCCAAAGCCCTGAAGCTATGAAAGACCAGCTCTGCTTCTTTCCTGCTTTAAGATGGCCTTTAAAACCTACCCCTTGGCCAGCATTTGGCCATCTGCCTTAATGTCGCCTTAGATCGCTGGCTGGTTAATCTTCTATAATGGCCATGGGAATCACCTTTGGACTTTTATTATGTTAAAGGCACTATGCAAACATAAACTGTTACCATGTGCAATGTGATGGGTGCCCCAATAGTGAAGTGGTCTTCCTGTAATTTAAAAGGAATTGTTTTAAACGCAGTGGAGACAGCCTGGATAATCCTAAACTCTTCCTGTAATGATGCAGCAAGTAGTTAAACAGGGGATTGTTCCTGCCTCTGTGTTGTGGTTGTTACTGGTTCTGTGTAGGAGATTATTACTGGGACTATGCAAGAGATTGTTACTGGGAGTGTGTAGGGGGATTGTTCCTGGGACTGTGTGGGGGTTTGATACTGGAACAATGCAGAGATTGCTACTGGCTCTGTGTGGGTGACTGTTACATCTCTTTGTAGGGGATCGTTACTGGTTCTGTATAGGGGATTGTTACTGGAACTGTGGAGGGAAATGTTCCTGGGAGTGTGCAGGGGATTATTACTGTCTCTGTGTGGGGGATTTTTCTTGGCTCTGTACAGAGGATTGTCCCTGAGAGCATGCATGGGATTTTTACTGGCTCTATGTCAGGGATTATCACTGGCTCTATGTAGGGCGTTGTTATTGGCTCTGCGTAGGGGATTGTTACTGGCTCTGTGTCAGGGATTGTTACTGGCTCTATGTAGGGGATTGTCACTGGCTCTGTGTAGGGTGTTGTTACTGGGAGTGTGCAGGGAATTGTCCCTGGGTCTTTGCAGAGGATTATTCCTGACTCTGTGTAGGGGATTGTCACTGGGACTGTGCAGAGGATTGTTACTGGGATTGCGCAGCGGACTGTTACTGGGAATATGCGGGAGATTGTTACTGGGGCTGTGCAGGGGATTATTACTGGCTCTGGGCAGGGGATTGTTACTAAGATCGTATTGGCAATTGTTACTGGTTCTGTGTGGGCAATTGTTACTGGGTCCATGCAGGGCTTTTTTACTAGTTCTATGCAGGAAATTGTTAATGGCTCTGTGTAGGGTATTGTTACCGGGACTGTGCAGGGAATTGTTCCTGGCTCTTTGCAGGGGTTATTCCTGGCTCTGTGTAGGAGTTTGTTCCTGGCTCTTTGCAGGGGTTATTCCTGGCTCTGTGTAGGAGTTTATTCCTGGCTCTTTGCAGGGGATTATCTCAGGCTCTGTGTAGGGGATTGTTCCTGACTCTGTATAGGGGATTGTTGCTGGCTCTGTATAGGGGTTTGTTCCTGGCTCTTAGCAGTATACTGTTACTGGCTCTTGCTGGCTCTTTGCAGAGGACTGTTACTGGGACTGTGCAGGTAATTATTACTGGGACTGTGCAGAGGATGGTTATTCGCCCTGTGTAGTGTTTTGTTACTGTGACTGTGCAGGGGATCATTGCTAATTCTACGCAGGGGATTTTTATTGGCTCTGTGTAGAGTATTGTTACTGATTCTGTAGGTGATTGTTACTGGGACTGTCCAGGGAATAGTTACTGGACGGTGTTGGGGATTGTTACGGGCTTTGTGTAGAGGATTCTTACTGGATCCATGCAGGAGTTTGTTACTGGGATTGTGTAACAGATTGTTACTGGCTCTGTGCAGGAGATTGTTACTGGGACTGTGTACGGGCTTGATGCTGGTGCTCTGTGGGAGTTGTTACTAGCTCCGTGTAGGGTGTTGTTACTGGGATTGTGTACAGGATTGTTGCTTGGATTGTGCAGGGGTTGTTCCTGGCTGTGTAGTGGATTGTTTCTGGCTCTATGTAGACGATTGTTACTGGCTTCATGCAGGAGATTATTACTAGGACTATACAGGAGATTGTTGCTGGGACTATGTAGGGGGATCGTTATTGGCGCTGTGTAGGGGATCGTTACTGGCTCCATGCAGGAGATTATTGCCGGGACTGTACAGGGGATTGTTGCTGGTGCTGTGTAGGGATTGTTTCTGGCTCTGTCTAGGTGATTGTTATTGGGACTGTACAGGGGATTGTTGTTGGGCCTGTGTAGGGTGTTGTTCCTGCCTGTGTAGCAGATTGTTACTGCCGCTATGTAGACAATTGTTCCTGCCTCTGTAGGGGGTTGTTACTGGCTCCATGCAGGAGATTATTACTGGGACTATACAGAGGATTGTTGCTAGGACTGGGCAGGGAGATTGTTATTGACTCTGTGTAGGGGATTGATACTGGGACTGTACAGGGGATTGTTGCTGGGGCTGTGTAGGTGATTGTTCCTGTCTGTGCAGCAGATTGTTACTGGGACTTTACAGGGGACTTTTGCTGGAATTGTGTATGGGGATTGTTACTGGCTCTGTGTAGAGAGATTGTTACTGGCTCCGTGTAGGGGATTATTACTAGCTCTGTCTAGGGGATTGTTACTGGCTTATGTGGGGGATTATTACTGGAACTATACATTGTTGCTGGGACTCTGCAGGGGATTTTTTAAAAAATCTTTTTATAGGTTGTGGGCTTCATTAGCTAAGGAGTTCCAGGATTTTGACCCAGTGACAGTGAAAGAACAGCGATGTATTTCCCAGTCAGGATGGTGAGTGGCTTGGAGGGTAACTTCCAGGTGGTGGCATTCCCATGTATCTGCTGCTCTTGTCCTTCTAGATGGACAGTTGTGGGTTTGGAAATTGCTGTCTAAGGAGCCTTGGTGAGTTTCTGCAGTGCATCTTGTAGATGGTACTCACTGCTGCTACTGTGGAGGAAGCGAATGTTTGTGGAAGGTGTGCCAATCAAGTGGGCTGCTTTGTCTTGGATGCTATCAGGCTTTTTGAGTGTTGTTGCAGCTGCACTCATCCAGGTAAGTGCGAAGTATTCCATCACTCTCCTGACTTGTGCCTTGTAGATGGTGGACAGGCTTTGGGGAGTCAGGATGTCAGTTACTCGCCGCAGGGTTCCTAGCCTCTGACCTGCTCTTGTAGCCACAGTATTTACATGGCTAGTCCAGTTCAGTTTCTCGCCAATGGTAACCCCAGGGTGTTAATAGTGGGGGATCCATTGAATTTCAAGGGGTGATGTTTAGGTTCTCTCTTATTGGAGATGGCCATTGCCTGTCTCATGATAATGAAGGAAAAACACCAAATTGCATCTGGACTTTAAAAATTAGACCCGTGTTTTTAAAAATGCACACAAGCCACTGGCTGGAATGCTGCAGGGTGACTCCCTAAGAGGTAGTAGAAACCCACCCTGTTGCTGGACAAGGTACTTTGAAAGACATCCAGAAACTAATTGCTCCCTCCGGTAGAGACAATGGGACATAATGGGAGATGAGTATCATCTCATTGAGAAATCCTGTGAGCAATGCCCAGACAGATTTGTAAATTTGCTTCCCATTTGGCATGTACAAAGGAGGGGTTAAAATTGAGCTGAAAAGCTGCTCTGATGTCTTTTGGTGGGTGTTCTGAGAGAGAGCAAGTGCAGGAAGTTTGACTCAGAAGTAACAGCCACATATAGTACCCCTGCAAATTGCCACTTTGAAGGTATCCTGATCTCTCTCCCCCTCTACCAAATTCAACATGACTGGAACCTCGAAACCGACTATTTGTCTACCAAGTTAATGCTATGGGAATCTTAAATTGCAATGGCCGCAACGCTCTATCACCTACTCTCCACGAGTCAAGGACTGTTCCGTATACCTATATATATTAACTTACTTCAAGCTAAATTCTTACATTTAACCTGTAAGATTGTATATACATGTGTTCTATCCTTTCTTGCCTTTAGTAGCTAATAAACTTACTCTTACCTTTAACTCAAAAAAGTCTTACTAAATTGGCTCCTTCAAAACCAGACCAATTGGGTCTGGGAAGAAGGTATCCTTGAAAGGGATCATTTTAGATTAAATCTTGTTGCAACCAACAGTGGTGATGGGTGGGATTTGAATAAAGACGGGGAGCCAGTTCATCCCTCCTCACCCGGGTACAACAATTTGGGGGCGTCCCAGCCAGATATTGATGTATTGAGGTAACTCACCTGGATCAACAACTTTGGGGAACCTCACCTGGGGGGTAGATCATAACACCTGTCATTTATGTGGCACGAATGTTACTTGCCACTTGTCAGACCAAGCCTGTATGTTGTCCAGGTCTTGCTGTATTTGGACATAGACTCCTTCAGTATCTGAGGAGTCATGAATGGTGCTGAAAATTGTGCAATCATCAGTGAACATCCCCACTTCTGACCTTATGATGGAAGGAAAGTCATTGATGAAGCATCTGAAGATGTCTGAGCCTAGGACACTACCCTGTGGAAATCCTACAATTATGTCCTGGAACTGAGATGATTGACCTCCAACAACTACAACCATCCTCCTTTGTGCTAGGTATGACTCCTACCAGTGGTGAGTTTTCCTAATGATTCCCGTTGACTTCAGTTTTGCTAGGGGTCCTTGGTCACACTTGGTCAAATGTTGCCTCGATGTCAAGGGCAGTTGTTCTCACCTTACCTCAGGTGTTCAGCTCTTTTGTCCATGCTTGAATCAAGGCTGCAATGAGGTCAGGAATTGAGTGGCCCTGGCGGAACCCAAACTGAACGTCAGTGAGCAGTTTATTGCTAAGCAATGTGCTGCTTGATAGCACTGTTGATGACCCCTTCCATCACTTTACTGATGATCAAGACTAGACTGATGAGGTGATAATTGGCTGGGTTGGGTTTGTCCTACCTTTTGTGGACAGGACACATCTGGGCAATGTTCCACATAGCCGGGTAGATGTCAGGGTTGTAGCTGTACTGGAACAGCTTGGCTGGGGTCTGGCAAATTCTGGAGCACAAGTCTCCAATACTATTGCCTGAATATTGTCAGGGCCCATAGCCTTTGCAGTATCCAGTTCCTTCAGCCGTTTATTGATATCACGTGGAGTGAATCAAATTGGCTGAAGACTGGCATCTGTGATGCTGGGGATCTCCAGCGGAGGCCAAGATGGATCATCCACTTGGCATGTCTGGCTAAAGATTCTTGCAAATGCTTCAGCCTTATCTTTTGCGCTGATGTGCTGGGCTCCTCCATCATTGAGTCCAATAGCTATGTCCTTTAGGACTTGTCCAGCTCGGTCTGCGGTGGTGCTACTGAGCCACTCTTGGTGATGGACATTGAAGTTACCCACTCAGAGTACATTCTGTGCCCTTGCCATCCTCAGTGCTTCCTCCAAGTGATGTTCAACATGCAGGAGCACTGATTCATCAGCTGTGGGTGGTCAGTACGTGGTAATCAGCATGAAGTTTCCTTGCCCATGTTTGTCCTAGTGCCATGAGACTTCATGGGGTTGAGAGTTGATGTTGAGGAGTCCCAGGGTGACTCCCTCCTGACTGTATACCACTGTGCCACCACCTCTGCATTACCAGGGATGGTAATGGTGGTGTCTGGAACATTATCTGTAAGGTATGATTCCACGAGAATGATTGTGTCAGGTTGTTTCTTGACTAGTTTGTGAGGCACTTCTCCCAATTTTGGCACAAGCTCCCAGATATTAGTAAGGAGGACTCTGCAGGGTGGACAGGGCTGGGTTTGCCATTGTTGTTTCTAGTGCCTAGGTTGATGCCGGGTGGTCTGTCCGGTTCCATTCCTTTTTATTGACTTTGTAGCAGTTTGGTACAACCAAATGGCTTTCTAGGCCATTTCAGAGGGCATTAAGAGTCAACCACATTGCTGCGGATGTGGAGTTGCATGTAGATCAGACCAGGTAAGGACGGCAGATTATTACTGGCTTCAGTGTAGGGGATTGTTACTAGCTCTGTATAGGGGAATATTATTGGGATTGTGCAGAGGATTATTACTGGGACTGTGCATTTGATTATTACTAGCTCTGTGCAGAAGGGTATTACTGGCTCTATGCAGGGGATTGTTACTGGCTTTGTCCAGGAGGTTATTACTGGTTCCATGCAGCGGATTGTTGCTGAGTCTGTGCAGGGAATTGTTACTGGCTCTGTGCAGGAGATTGTTACTGGCACTATGCAGGACATTGTTACTGGGACTGCACAGGGGATTGGGGATTGTTAATGGGACTGCGCAGGAGGTTGGGGATTGTTACTAGGACTGCGCAGGGGGTTAGGGTTGTTACTGGGACTGTAACAGGGGTTGGGGATTATTACTGGGACTATACAGGGGATTGGGGATTGTTACTGAGACTGTACAGGGGGTTGAGGATTATTACTGGGACTGTACAGGGGATTGGGGATTGTTACTGAGACTGTACAGGGGGTTGAGGGTTATTACTGGGACTGTACAGGGGATTGGGGATTGTTACTGAGACTGTACAGGGGGTTGAGGGTTATTACTGGGACTGTACAGGGGGTTGGGGATTATTACTGAGACTGTACAAGGGGTTGGGGATTATTACTGGGACTGTACAGGGGGTTGGGGATTATTACTGGGACTGTACAGGGGGTTGGGGATTATTACTGGGACTGTACAGGGGATTGGGAATTGTTCCTGAGACTGTACAGGTGGTTGGGGATTATTACTGGGACTGTACAGGGGATTGGGGATTGTTACTGAGACTGTACAGGGGTTGGGGATTGTCACTGAGACTGTACAGGTGGTTGGGGATTATTACTGAGACTGTACAGGTGGTTGGGGATTATTACTGGGACTGTACAGGGGATTGGGGATTGTTATTGAGACTGTACAGGGGATTGGGGATTGTTACTGAGACTGTACAGGGGTTGGGGATTGTCACTGAGACTGTACAGGTGGTTGGGGATTATTACTGAGACTGTACAGGTGGTTGGGGATTATTACTGAGACTGTACAGGGGTTGGGGATTGTCACTGAGACTGTACAAGGGTTGGGGATCATTACTGGGGCTGTACCGGGGATTGTTATTGAGACTGTACAGGGGATTGGGGATTGTTACTGGGGCTGTAAACACTATTGTTTCTGCCTCTGTTGTAACCCGGGCGTTGCTGAGCAATCGCTCCAAAATGGACCAATTCAGTTCACTAATGTACATCCTGCAAAATTATAGGTGGATCGCAAAAATAAGGAATGATAATTTAAATTTAGCTCTCTGCAAAAAGTATTAGTAAATAATAGGTTTTGAAAAAATAATTAAAAGGCGCGGCAGGCTTTCTCTACGGACGGTTTACTGGGTCCTAGCAGTGGAAAGGGCGCCAAGCTCTGTTGCCAAGGGGGAGAGTTCCCGGAACCCGGGGGACGAGAGAGCGCTGGAGCCGGGCCTGCTCCCGGTCGGAGAACGGTGTGTGCAAGGAATTCGGGAGGGCAATAACTGAGAAAAAGACAAAGTGAGTGGGAAGTGAGAGAGTGGGGAGGGGGGGAGAGTGAGAGAGTGGGGAGGGGGGGAGAGTGAGAGAGTGGGGAGGAGGGGAGAGTGAGAGAGAGTGGGGGGGGGAGAGTGAGAGAGAGTGGGGGGGGGGGAGAGTGAGATAGAGTTGGGGGGGGGGAGAGTGAGAGAGTGGGGGGGGGGGAGAGTGAGAGAGAGTGGGGGGGGGGGGAGAGTGAGAGAGAGTGGGGGGGGGGAGAGTGAGAGGGGGCGTGGAGAGTGAGAGTGGGCGGGGAGAGTGAGAGTGGGCGGGGAGAGTGAGAGTGGGCGGGGAGAGTGAGAGGGGGCGGGGAGAGTGAGAGTGGGCGTGGAGAGTGAGAGAGAGTGGGGGGGGGGAGAGTGAGAGAGAGTGGGGGGGGGGTGAGTGAGAGAGAGTGGGGGGGGGGAGAGTGAGAGAGAGTGGGGGGGGGGAGAGTGAGGGGGGGGGGGGAGAGTGAGAGAGAGTGGGGGGGGAGAGTGAGAGAGCGGGGAGAGGGAGGGAGGGAGAGAGAGCGGGGAGAGGGAGGGAGGGAGAGAGAGTGGGGAGAGGGAGGGAGGGAGAGAGAGCGGGGAGAGGGAGGGAGGGAGAGCGAGCGGGGAGAGGGAGGGAGGGAGAGCGAGCGGGGAGAGGGAGGGAGGGAGAGAGAGAGAGCGGGGAGAGGGAGGGAGGGAGAGAGAGAGAGCGGGGGGAGGGAGGGAGAGAGAGAGAGCGGGGAGAGGGAGGGAGGGAGGGAGAGAGAGCGGGGAGAGGGAGGGAGGGAGGGAGAGCGAGCGGGGAGAGGGAGGGAGGGAGGGAGAGCGAGCGGGGAGAGGGAGGGAGGGAGGGAGAGCGAGCGGGGAGAGGGAGGGAGGGAGGGAGAGCGAGCGGGGAGAGGGAGGGAGGGAGGGAGAGCGAGCGGGGAGAGGGAGGGAGGGAGGGAGAGCGAGCGGGGAGAG